>NW_027273865.1:642500-760000 GCF_046630095.1 Trachinotus anak
AGGTGCATGTTGTGGCCCTGATGATAAGACCTACGTCGTGGGAGGCTGGGCCTGGGCGTGGTGGCTCATCTCAGACACCCAAAGGTGAAAACATAGTATATTCATTTTTATACCCTTGTACCAGCAAGTACTAGTCATTGCAGATAAGTGGATTATACTACTAACCCCCCCCCCCCCATTCAAGCTCATTTGGATCAAATGACCAAGGTTTGTAAACAGCCCTCAGTTAAAATGGGCTTTTGCGGGCTTCCATAGGGAAGTCAGTCCCATTATCTGCAGGCTGTCAGCGAGCAAGTAGAGGAAGAAACCGTTCTACCATATTCAGTTTTGTATTACACACAATATACAACAGGTTCAAAAGTGTTTTTCCTTTTCTTTCTATATTCCATACACACATTCCCACTTTTCTTAGCTGTGTAGTGTTCTTGACTGATTAATGTGCCTCTGCCTGTGATATGTTCAGTGTCCAAAGACAAATATATTTTTTGCAGCATTTGTTGTTGGCCAGTTGAGCTCCACTAGGCAATAAAACATTTCATCACAGCACTTTTATATTCCACAGCACTGATGAACAGCCCTGTCACATGTCACGGTTGAGATTTTGAAATATTCCATGACTTCATTTTGCTCTGTTGTAAAGTCCTGTGCTGTCCTGTTCTGTTGCTCTCTGTTAATTTGCTAGGAAATATAAAACACTGCAAATACACCCACCTCCTCCACTTGTGCAGAGTTCAGTCTGATTGAACTATGCCATGTAACAGGTTAACAAAACACAGCTGTGGGCAGACGCTGTAAGGGCTCCTACAAAGTGATTGATGTATGTTTAAACAGCATCTGAAACCCCCAGACACACACGCCTGAATTTAGAAGGTTTCACTTGACAAACTTTATGACTGAATTGTCTCAAGGCCAAACATAAACACACAAATAAAATAAAATATTTTAGAAGCAACCTGTTAATGATGCAGTCACCTCATAAATCATGACACCAGTTGCTTTTAATGATGGAAAATACCAATATTGTTATTTTTATCTTTTAGTAATAAAAGAAGAAACCAGTTCAACTGATGAAAGATTTTTTCATAAGATTGACATTAATTATATTAACGTTATGACTTTATACTTTATTTATGCTATGCCTTAGAAATTCTTATCCTGAGTGACCTTAAGTTGATCACCTATTAAAACCTTTTTTTACAGTTAACACACAGTATTGTGGAAACATTTTAGGCTCTAAAAGTAATGTGAGGATGGATCTAAAAGCAAAGCCGTGATTAGTTTTTATTTATCAATTAACTTGATTTAAAGTGCAGTAAACACCCACCCACGCACACACACCTTTAGAAAAGCACCAGTTCTTCTCGGTAAACCTGCGCACAGTTTTTCAAGCTACTTTGCAGGTACGTTGTTCAGCATCTTGGGAAACTTCCCTCAGTGTGTCTCTGGATTTAGTCTCTCTCAGGGTCCTCTGTCTCTTCATTTAATCCCCAGACTGACTCCACACTCAGATCAGGGTTCTTTGGGTGCCACACCATCTGTTGCAGGACTCCTTGTTCTTCTTGTAAAGATTCTTAATGACTGTGGCTGTGTGTTTGGACTCACTGTCTCATGCTAGAGTATGAATCTGTAACCGATGTGATGGATGCTTGCTCTCACTGCTTCATGTCCTCTCTTTGTGGCCTATTAAATATGTTTTTGCTCTTTGCTGTAGGATAACACTGGAGATCATGACTTTGCAGCCCCGTTGTGAGGATGTGGAGACAGCAGAGGGGGTCGCCATCACTGTCACAGGGGTGGCTCAGGTGAGACCACTTTGCAGGTTCAATACTTTCTTAATACTCGAAAGCACACAACATCAAAAACTGTCCAACAGCTGGAATCAGATGTCTGCTCACATTGATCTGCTGGTTCCTCATGTAAATAAAATATCGCAAAGTTTAGACTTTTCATTTAGGCAAAGTTGTTGTACAGCTTTGTTTGTAGACGCATGTTATCAAAAATATCATTTTCCTATCATTACCAGGTAATGTATTGACACTACTATAAAAATCAAATACCCAGCCCTTATTACCTCTTGTCTTGTTTGTATTTATTTATTTGGTTTTGTCAAGAGTTTTGTGAGAAACTGATTAGTTTCTAGTGGCTAAGAGATAAAATAAGACTTGACAGCAAATATCTAACACTGCTAATTGATTTACTTTTCCTTCGAAACATGGAAGCAATTAACAGCAAATGATGACACACAATTAATAACTGCTAATTTAAAAAAATTATGTATAAACTATTTTTTATTTGAAATTTCTTATTCTTTATTATAAATCTCTTCATCTTCAACTTGTAAACTGCATCATAAAATCTCAAAATGTTTCTGTATTTGGTGTAATGAAATGTCACAAGGTCCAAACTGTCCTTATTACTGATGGATTTCATTGTTTCTTAAATTGTAGCACTGCTATACTGGTATGGAGAATATAGCTCACAGCGCTATACTCTGGGTCTTTATGCTGAGAGACTGGTCTGTGATCAGATGAGCTGACTCCATCACTGTCTTCTTCAGGTGAAAGTTATGACAGAGCAGGACTTACTGGCAGTAGCTTGTGAGCAGTTCCTGGGTAAATCAGTGATGGAAATCAAAGCCGTGGTTCTGCAGACTCTGGAGGGACATCTGCGCTCCATTCTAGGTACAGACAGTAATTTCACTTTAACTTTGTTAAAATTAGGACAAGTACATTTGTTTCCTGACCTGCCAGTGTAAATAATTTACAGAATGACTCTGGGCTGCAGCTGTATCTGCTGAGCCCATGGTGACATCTTCACATTTCTTCTTTTGCCTGACCAGCAGTTCAAAACCAAAAGATATAACAGAAGAAGTTGGAAACTTGGAAAAACTACTTCAACAATAAATTGATTATTAAAATAGTAGATACTGGACTGGTTTCAAAAGAAGACTTTAACTCTTTGACATTTGTGCCACTTTATGTAAAGGATTACACACACAGCACCAAAATGTTAAGAAAATTCAGTTGTTTTTACATAAACCCAAGAAATTTTCAGAAATAAAAATGATGAAAAATGCTGCTGCTGAGTGCAAGTGACGTTTTAAATTCCTCCTCTGCAGGTACCTTGACTGTAGAGCAGATCTATCAGGACAGGGACCAGTTTGCTCGACTGGTCAGGGAGGTAGCAGCTCCTGATGTGGGCAGGATGGGCATCGAGATCCTCAGCTTTACCATTAAGGTGGGTTGAAAGTGCTGTGAGAGCATTCGAAGAATATCTGGTCCTCTGACAGTGCCCAGTAAGCCTCAAGAACACCTAAAGAAAATGCTGATGTAGCTACTGAGGAAAAAACTGGTCAAAATCATACAACTGACTGTGGATGCTGACATGATACACTCTTCAGTTCAAAGAGAAAACAGCACATTTTAAAATTGTGCTGCAGTCTTAACCAAGAACACAGCAGCACATGTGGCTGCTGGGCATGTGTGGACCACGAAGCATGGAGGTTGATTATGCTGCACATGTGGTTTAAGAAATGTCTGGGGATGTTTTAATAGTTATTGCCTGACTGGAAAACCCCCAAAACTAAAAGACTCTGTTCACTGAGTGCGAGCAAACAGGGGGTTGGGAGATGATGATATTCAGGCCTCTATGAGCCCTAAAGCTGCATGTGGCCAGGAGAGATGTACTTACTGTATACAGCAACAAAGAACAGCTTCTATTATGGTCATTACCGTTACTACCATCATTTCCACAGAGGACACTGAACACAGCACAGTTGCTCTGGCCCTAATTAGCAGCTCTATTGTGTTTAGCCAAAATGGAGGGCCAATCTCCTGGTGCCACATGAGCAGAGCAGACGCAGCCAGTGAACCAGGCTCCACGGGGGCTTTCCATTCAGCTAACGTGGCTCTTCGCCTCCCCCACTCGCCCTTCCTCGTGTCTCTGCTCCTCCCGACAGGGGATAGAAGAGAGAGATGCGAGGACAGGGGAAATGTTTTCATCAAACGGGACGTCCTTGCTCACTCCCACATCATTTTGAAAAGAGAGAAACTGCTCGTGACACAAAGCATCTGAACTGTCAGATGTTTAGGAGTAAGCAACAGTAACAAAAACACTTGATGCCTGTTGACTGCTGCTCCAACACTGAACATAGATTTTAGCATCAGGGCATCATAGATTGATAGAATAAAAATAGAGAATTAATATATGTATATAACTGAAAGAACAGAATGGGTGTGAATGAACAGTAAAATCAGTGACTGACTGGTACAGTGATTCCTGGGTCCACACAGTAGATATTCTGCCTTACATTACAAGTTATACAGTAAAGCTGTGTCCACAGCCCGGCTGCTCCGTTTATACTCTCAGATCAACTGACCGATCGATAAACAGATTCTGATCAAAGGTGTTTCTCCAAAACAGTTAAAACCGTCTGCACAGGACACAGCTGTGGTTTCTCACTCTGGCTCCTCAACTGTCATTTCAACTGTTTTAACAACTGTCCTGCTGGTGTTTTATAGTTTTGGTGGAGTTGACCAAAGCTGTAAAAAACAGTTAATTATTTAGAGTTTGTGAGGTTTGATAAAATCAAATATGAATAGTAGTATTTCAGAAAGTTGCATAAACATCCTGATAGTACAGTTTACCATTGTATTTTTGGCCTCAATAATCGTGAAGCAGGAAGCTTTGATACTGTCACATCCCTACAGAGGTGGACACAGCTCCATCACTTTAGTCAGAGTATAGATCCTCCTGGTCAAATATTACTCCAGTAATAGTACTAGTACTTGCTTTCAATAATACTTAAGTATTCAAAAGTGCATTTTTTTATGGCAGCTCATTGTTGTGTTGTTCCACAGGGGATTCACAGAATCTAGTGACTCTGAAACAACCTTCTGACTGACTGTGGAAGCTGTAGAGTAGAGAGCTTGTGGAATAGGATACAAAGACAGTAGAAATGGTCATGAACACAACAGAGGCTGCTCTTCTCTGACTTCTCACGAGAGAATTCATCTCTATTGGGTTTCATGAGTCAAATAATTAACTGGCAGGAGACTCCGTCTGCAGAGTTCACTCTTTATTGATTAGAGCTAATTGAAGAGTGGTGCAGGCACAGCGGCTGACCGCAGAGCATTTCTATCACATCAATTAGTCCAGGTCAAGATGGTTTCTGTGATGCGTCCAGACGGGTGAGGTCATTAGTGGAGGCCTCAGACATTTGTGGGGTGTCCTTTTTCACTTGTCATCTTCCTGATACAAAGCGTGGCAGTAGCAGTTTTTCAGTTGGTGTAGATATTATTTGTAAAGAGTATCCTGTTGCTGATGTTCCTTATGTTGTTGATTGTAGCTGAGACCTGGTCACTAATCAGACAACGCTGTCAACAGTCGTCCCAGTTAATGAGGCATTTTCTTTTGCCAGTGACTCTTCAGTGCAGGTGCAGGAATCAATAA
The DNA here is from genome assembly GCF_046630095.1 of Trachinotus anak. NCBI lineage: Eukaryota > Metazoa > Chordata > Actinopteri > Carangiformes > Carangidae > Trachinotus > Trachinotus anak. The sequence goes on from NW_027273865.1 coordinate 647,952, forward strand.
TCTGTTACCATGGACAGATAGAAGGCGTCTGTTTGCAGCTGACACTGCACTGGACAAATTTACTCTAATCAGTGATGAGGGAAGTGAGATCTTTAGAAAACATAGGACAAATCAAATAAACTGCTCATTCCTCAGACCTACTGAAATATTTTCTTTGTGGTGGCTGGTTACAGTGTGAAGAAAAGTGTCACTTCACTTCACTGCAGTCTTTTCTGAAGAGGGACTTTGCATCTACTCAGCACTTCATTAACTTGGAAAGTTTCCAGTTGATGAACTTTGACCTCACAGCCAATCAGGATTTTGACAATGGAGCAAACCAGTTGTGTCTCAGAGAAGCACTCCTCTGTTACAGTCTCATTTCCTGCAGGATAAGATGTGTTTTTACAGGGATAAACTCCTGTGGTTTGCTGTTTACAGGAGGGCTGAGTTATGTGCCTTATAGACTGACCTGTTTCTCTGTGTTTGCAGGATGTGTATGATAAACTGGATTACCTGAGCTCCCTTGGGAAGACACAGACTGCAGCTGTCCAGAGGGATGCAGACATTGGTGTGGCTGAGGCAGAGAGGGATGCTGGGATACGGGTAAGGAGGCTCTAGTTGGCTCACGACTCTGAGAAGTGGATTCTCTTGTGCACAACAGCCAACTGATCGCTGCTCTACTTCTTGTCATCCCCTAGGAGGCAGAATGTAAGAAAGAGATGATGGATGTCAAATTCCAGGCCGACACCAGGATGGCCAACTCCAAACGAGAACTGGAGCTGCAGAAAGCTGATTTCAACCAGGAGGTCAACACGAAGGTGGGCACCTGAGGTTTTCATCTGCACTTAGCAGAGGCCCTACAGTAGGTCAGGCATTTACCCCTTTTCCTTCCTTTTTCCAGGAAAACTGGTTCCAGGTCAGCACCAACACTTTGCTGGTCTATGAACTTGCGCTGTGCAGCCAGATATTGTTCAGACCCACAGCAATTTATTTAACATTCGAGTCGAAATGTCAGCATTCCCAAAGATACCAAAACGAGAATGTAGGGGAAATTTGTACAAGATGATCTATAAGACATCTGGAATATTTTCATGTGATTTACAGTGCAGCCGTGCCATCGCAAAGCATGAGAGTCTTGGTTTGAATCTTTCACTCAGTGTCAACATCATCTGACAAGACAGTTTCAGACTAAATGTGTTACCTCAGGTGTGTGTGCTTCAGAGATGTGACAGTCTGTGTGCTGATGTTCTTAGAAAGCAGAAGCCCAGCTGGCGTACGAGCTGCAGGCAGCCAAGGAGCAGCAGAAGATCCGTCTGGAGGAGATTGAGATCCAAGTGGTCCAGAGGAAGAAACAGATCACCATTGAGGAGAAGGAGATTGATCGGACAGACAAGGAGCTTGTTGCTGTGGTCAAGAGGCCTGCCGAGGCAGAGGCCTTCAAAATGCAGCAGCTGGCTGAGGGGCACAAGTGAGTGAGAGCTGTTCATGTTACGGGGCGTTCGGTCAGTTTTATGGGCTTTTTCAACCAGTATCACCAATCCGAAAGCGAGATCACTGGGAGAACTAACACAAGCATCACCAATAGTCCTCACTCCTCTCAAGACACGGCGACCTGTCATCGAAGGAGATGACTTAGAAAGCTAATTAGAGTGGACATTCTAAACAGTTGGTAATGTCAAAACACTCTGGTTGTAATATTACAGCTTTGCAGAGCTTTCTAAAAAACACACACACGGGTTCACGAGAGGCCAAACCAACACAATGAGAGACAAAACCACTTGTATAGCTGCTCATTTGGGTGCATATTTAAGATGTGCTCTCACGTTGCATGTTCTGGGATGGTAGGCTAGGCTAACTGCTTGCATACAGACTTGAGGTGCCACAGTATACTAACCAAAATCCAAAGTATTTCCAAACTTAGATTTGTCCGAGTGCAACTCCCTCTGTCTGCAGCCGAGCTGGACTGTGAATTCTCTGCCATCATTACCACACGGTTGTTGTTGTTGTTGTTGTTGTTGTTGTTGAATTTTTTTACCTACATTTCATTTTCAATCAGTGAAAGCAATATTGTGAGACTCATGTCTGTCATGCTCTGCATTCAGTGCAGCGGCCCAGGTCCGTGTGAGAACCAGGGAGGCAGACAGCTGTGGTAGTGCAGCACTGAAAAGTATTTTTCACAAATCTAATGTCTGTTTTGTTTTTGTTTTTTTCAATCTTACTATGGAATGATTATTCTTTCACAGCTCTGTTCTACAGCTTTGTTGTTTTTTTTTTGGAATAACAACAAGTTTGTAACCTTTGTAGCAGACATGTCTTGTGAATTTCAATTTGCTCAAAGCAATGTCCTCTGTTTATGAGCAATAAGGTTATCAGTGGATACTAAGTATTTGTGGCTCTTTATTTGGGAGCTAAACAGTCAGGGTTTGCACAGGTAAAGGGAGGAAAGAGGCACTGCTGAAAATTGCATGTGGGTTCAGGTAAAATGTTTTTGAGGTGTCCCTGTTGGAAGAAGGGAATGGAAATATTAACAGTCACTGCATCTGATGTATCATTGCTGATTGACCAGTGGAGCAGAGGAAATGGTGTCTGAGGAAAGCAGGCGCAAAATCTGTCAGGTCAAAACTGTGAGTGAGAGAGAGAAACAATGAAAACACTTAGTGACAGCACTAAAGAATATTGCAGCAAATTTAAAGATGTATTGAAACGTTTCTTTACAGTATCACCACATTGTAACACATCTGTCTTGTGGCCTCTGTTTTTTTAAGTCTAGTCATTTTAATCTTCAGGGCAGGAAATCCGGGTCTTTCACTCTCTATTTGTTTTTATTCTCTTTTTATTGGCCCTGCTTTAAAGGGAGGTCAGCCGTAGAGTAGCACTGTCACTGTACTTCTGGTAGAGATTTATTGTCTTCCTTAAGTGACATATTATCAGGGTGGATGATTATCTGTCACTGTCCTCATTAACAACAGCAGAGTACTCACCATGCCACATTTCCATATGCTGTGGTCATGTGGCCTATTTTACCAAGCATGCACTTTTCTAATTATGTTGCACTTTGTGCCAAAGTTGAGCCAGTTTTAAAGTGTTGTGTGTGAGTTATGCATTAAGTGATGACATCAGAAAATTCATTACACAGTTGTCAGACAGAAACGTGATTTGGAAATGTTGTATGATTAGAAGTCATGTGGAGCCAAGCAGGATATTGTGTTGTGTGTTAGTAGATGAATCTGCAGTTATTTAACTTGTGTGTTTCCCCTGCAACAGGATGAAAACTGTGCTGATAGCTCAGGCAGAGGCAGAGAAGATCAGGAAGATCGGCGAGGCGGAGGCTTCCTCTATCGAAGCAGTTGGCAAGGCGGAGGCTGAGAAAATGAGACTGAAAGCGGAGGCCTACCAGCAGTACGGAGAGGCAGCTAAGACTGCCCTGGTCCTCGAGGCCCTGCCTAAGGTAACACATACATAAACAAGCTGGTTTTCCAAATGTCCTCAAAAGTCCCATAATGCACATCCAGCTTATCTAAACGGCAGAATTCACTGGTTGTTCCTGTGCAATACTTTTTACAGCAAGCACGAGCCAGTGCTAGGTAAGAGCATGATTCCTATACTAGGAAGTATTTTCAGTAAGTCACTTTAATAGAACGGAATAGAAAACTAGTTAATTTAGTCTTAAAAACCACTGTTCTACCTCACTGTATTAGTATCGAAGGGATAGTTTAGATAGTTTTCTGAAAATATGTTTATTTACTTTCTTGCTGAGAATTAGGTGAGAAGATTGATATCATTGTGCACTGTCACCTCACAGCAAGTTTGCATGTTCTCCCTGTGTATGTGTGGGTTCCATTCAGTTTCCTCCCACAGTTCAGAGACATGCACATCAGGTTAATTGGAGATTTTGTGTGAATGTCAGCGTGAATGGTTGTTTGTCTGTGTATTTCAGCCCTGTGATAGACTGGTGTCTTGTCCAGGGTGTACCCCACCCTTGACCCTGTATGGAGAAGCAGTATAGATAATAGATGAATGGACTGATATTACTCTCATGTGTCTGTTCAATATGAATCTAGTGCCATGGGAGCGTGAGCTCAGGAAAGAGACTGGAAACAGCCTGTTGTGTCTAGATTTAATAAACCTGCCCTCCAGCCCCTCTAAATGTTTTGCTATATGGTGTTTGTTAAATCCCCTCAGCAGCCCACAAACACAAGCACCTTGACAGCTGTAGCACGCTTGTTTAGCTCTAAGAAATGTTTGGATTTTACACATAACGCAGTGATATTGTCAAGAAGAAAACTGTGTTCAGTATTCAGCTCTCAAACCCAAATTCAAAACTTAACACAAGATGTGTCAAAGTTTGTTTTTTTTATCAGACCGCTAGATATGAAATGATGGCTAAAGTAAAGGAAAACGACAGCTCTCTGTCAGAGTTGTTCCCATACCCATACTAATATTGGAAATGTTGTCTAAATACTACCTAAAATACTGGATTGGGTACCAGATATAGGTGAGTATGTGAGTCTGTGCACCGATCCAGTACCAGGCAATTTATTCATAAACCTTTCTGTTTAACACCCAAATAAAACAGCAGTTTTCCCGGAAATCAATACTTCTTCACTGCTCTAAAATAGTAATTGCCAGTGACTGCACAGCACAACTTCCTGTGACTGCTACTGTTTTACAGCAGTAAGTACTAGGGCTGGGCGATATGGACCAAAATTCATATCTCGATATTTTTTAGCTGAATGGCGATATACGATATATATCTCGACATTTTTTTCCGTGTAATAACAAAGCAGACAGTCCTAGTTTGAAGCCACATGGGCCAGCCACTTTTAATAACATTCAGCAGCTGCACAGGATTAACATGCACATTAAATGGTGCAGAAAAAAAACAGCATATATTAAATTAAGAAACTTCTTGAATAAAATAAAAAAAACGTGTCTTTCTGTTCCACATCTGCCACTTTAAATCCAAACCACCTCCAAATTACCGAGCCAGTTGTTTTTCTTTTGCTAACCAGTTCTTCGTCGTCCCCTGCGTCCGTTTTGCTCTTCTCCGTCTCCATCTCGTTTACGCCGCCATCCGTCTACCTAGTGTGCGGGGGGTGGGGGTGGGGCCATGTAGGTAGTGAAGAGGTGAGGGGTCGTGGCATGTGTTGTGAGGGGTGGGGCGTCATGGCATGCGCGTAGAGAGAGGCCGGGAGAAGCTGAGTTTGACAGTGATGAACTTACGTCTTGCTTTATGGCATAATAAGCGCTGTATCGATATAAACGATATGACATAATTCTCTATCGCGCATGAAAAAATATCGATATAAATTAAAAACTCGACATATCACCCAGCCCTAGTAAGTACAACAGTCAGCAATGTGGCAACATGATACACAGGAAAGTCCCACCAGTAAAAAGGCAACGGGTCCAGTATGTAAGGCTTTAATTTCAAGAAGAGGGGCTAGAGTTAGGATAACTTGTGCGAGAAGTGTTATTTACTCCTACATTTATGTTTTTATGACTGACAGTCAAATTAGATGATAAAAGATTCTATGGCATTCCCCTGTTCCCCTGTAGCTGTTCATGTTTTACAAAGGGCCAGGCCCAAAAACAATGATAGCAACCATATCACATCCATACAGGGTTAGTAGTGTACAGCTGTTTTAATGCACTGGAATCAGATCAGTACTCAGTATCAGCTGATACACATGTTCAGGATTCAGAATCAGTATCAGAACATATCTAGTATCAGTCTTACCTCAGGATCATCACAGTTGCTTCATGAGACTATGACTGTGGAATGTATCACATGATTATTTAATACGGGTGATTTCGTCCTGCTTAGTAAATATTTAACCGTGTCTTTGCAGATTGCGTCCAAGGTGGCAGCGCCATTAGCCAGGACCAATGAGATCGTCATCCTGAGCGGGGAGGGCAGCCGTGTGACAGGCGAGGTAAACCGCCTTTTGGCTGAACTACCTGTGTCTGTCAACGCTCTCACTGGAGTGGATTTGTCAAAGGTGAGCATTTTTTATAATGTATATTTGTAACAATGTAAATGTATATGTAGTATTACTTAATGCATGAGGGATGTAGGGTAGTGAATCAGATCTGATAGAAAGGTTTTGTCAATGGTGTCTCAGCTTTGTAGGACAACACTGAAAGACTTGATTTAGCTGATGTTTCTGTGCCTGTGCACACATTTCTAATTTTGAAAGTGATGATATCATTTAATTTCTTTTCTTATTTATTTATCATATATTAAGTTTGTTTAGTCTCCTCCAAAGTGTGGGGCAGGTTGGCCAAAGACACAAACAAACAAACAGCCTTTTGTCATTGGGTGGTTATAATGCACTATTCAGCACTTAATTGAAGGGGTACTTCAGTGATTCAGAGTCAGTGTTGGTGGGCATGGGAGATACATAGTCAAAATACATACCGGTAATCAAAAGTCAAAGCAAAACAGATCAAAGCAGCAGAGGCTGAGATGTCGTGGCTTTGGATTAGATGCTCTTTTACTTGTTAGCGCCCACATCTTTTAGAACTCAAGTTCTTCACACAGATTTTTTTGTTAAATGTTTGTTGTGGCCAAGGCCAAGCGGAGATAACGTTGATGACTACATCATCTGTATTTTCTCAGAAACAGTTTTTAGAGGCTGAGTAGACCCCTTATGACCAGTGAACTGATCTTTAAATGCAATGCTATGTGATGTAATATAAAAACAGGGGAATGCCCTTTTAAGTTTGGCCTTGACAGTACGGTGTGCAGTGTTTGTTCATTTTTAAAAGCAATTTAAGAAAAACAAAATAGTGTCTCAAGAGACGGCTTTTATTTCACATCAACAATGTCGCCACATTCGGTGCATTAGATGGTGGATTTTTACCAGCCACAACAGTGTGGCAGGTGTGTGTGTGTGTGTGTCTGTCTCAGCACAACAACATCACAACCATGCACGATACAGTCACAAAAGTTTACAGGTGTGTGGTTGAGATCTAAATGACGGCCGGGTTTGAAGATGGGTGTGGTCTGTTGCAACGTCAACACGCTGACAGGTGTTGTGGCTTGTGTTATCCCATCCTAACTTGTTTTTCAGTAGCTTTCTGTGTCCAATCTAAGCCTAAAAGGAGGAAAACCTGAAAAAATGTAATGTAAAAAAAAAAAAATGTAGGTCATGTAGGTCCAGCTAACTTATGGAAAATTTATGAGGGTTTGTTTCAGAGCCTCAGAGTATCGATGGCAGGTTGAATAACATGTCCTTTTTTTCAACAGATCCCATTGCTGCAGAAGATGACCAGTACTCAAGCCTGAAAATCGATGACTCCACATGACTCCAGTATCTGTTGTATGCACTCTCATAGACTGCCTTTAATACACTTGAAAAGTTTTGTTGTTTTATACGTATATACTGTAAACCAAGTGAATTTTGGAAACCTCTGGTGCCTTACTTTATACAGGACCAGAAAATCTGCATGCATTGCTGCTCATTTGAGGAACTTTTATTGAGTTTTAACACAGGAATATTTTGTCTTTTGTTTTTCTTTTGTGTTTTTCTTTTAGTTTTGGTAATTGAAATGTATATATTGGCCCATTTGTTTTAAATGTCATTGAAAATGAGAGCTGATAGTAGACAGGTGTGATGGCTGACTGTCCACTGACTCTCACCCAGGTTACATTTATATTATCATGTGACCTGACAGCTGATGTTAACACTTATTCTTTGGTATTTATACATCAGGGCTCTAGTTTTTCAGACAAAAAGGCCTCTGCTCTCACTTTTTACCCTTGGTATGTTGCAGGCCTTTTTGTTTATTTATACACCTCCTTCTATTGTTATCATCTGCATTCCCTAGATAATCTGAATCTTGTTAATTGTAGAACTTTATTTGTATTGTACATGTTGTAATTATTTACTAGCAAATGTCACTGATTGATTTTTACAATGTAACAAAGGTGCTCACAATCTTAAAAGAAGCCCCTTTCATTGTGCAAATCTCCACTTTAAGTTTGACCCAACTGCAGAGTTTTCTTCAGGTTTTGTCTGTTCCTCTGAAAGAAGTTTCATTCTCTGCAAAATGTTGTTATCAGGCTTGATACATAATGATTATAATTTATTTGTTGATAGTAAGTATGCTTAGCTTATAATGTGGTCCTTTTAATATTTAGTGTAGGTTTTACTGTAAAATAGTCACAGTTTTGGCTTTAAGACTGAAAAAAAATGAAGAAATTAGAAGAATGGAGTGACAATGACTGAGTTGGAGTTGTGTTAAATATATTTGTTTATATGGTGGAAAAAAGCTTAATATGAATAGATTCTAAAAAAAGAAAGGCCAAACAACAATGCCAAATAGAATAGATTGTCTTTCATTTTCATTGTACCAGAAGGAGGGACTAGGGATAGTGCATAGTTTACCTGACACACTACAGTTATCTTTAAATGCAAAGCCATGTTCGACAGGGTGAGTCAACAAACCAAACAACACACTTTCTGTTCAGTGTGTGTACATGTTCGCACTTTAATGACTGATGATATTTTACCGGAGTACTTATCAAACAATGTTTTATGTGTTTTACTCAGTGATATTTCTGTTAAATACACCAAATGTTAAGCTCCAGTGCAGCAGTACACAAGATCTGACGTTCACTTAACTGTCAAAGATTTCTGGAAAAAGATGAAGGGGAAGTTGGCAGGTAAAGTATATTATTGGGCATCACAGGTCCACCCCTTCCGTGAATTCTTATTTCATCCACTTTTCCAGAAGTGACAGTGAACTGTGGTAACCAGAACCTGCTCCTCACCTCCCAAAGCTGCACTCACCTCCACTAAACTGAAACTAGCCTGACAATGATGTTTAGTTTGAACCTCATATCTCAAGTAAGTAACAAATACAAAGGTAGTTTTATGTTTGAGCACATTGACACAGAATTTACGGAGGACTGTTATTATTGCTGTTAATAGTGTTTGGGTTTTTTTTTGTTGTTTTTTTTTTTTTAAATCAATGGCTCATCCTCAATGGCTCATTTATGTTTGTATCATTCTTTGTTGATATAGTGACTTGACAAATACTGTGACCATATTGATTTGTTTTTGGCAAGCAAATATTTTGAACTTCAGATGTGTTCAACATATAAATTTAACTCGAACTTGTCTGTCTAATGTTTTTGTGAAATTATTACATATTTGTGTTTTAATCCTTTAATACACATACACTGTCTCAAATGACCACAAGTTACTGTATGCTCTTGCTGCATGTCATCTGTCTGTACTCAGAATAATCAGTTTACTCTCAGTTAACTGTCATTCTAATAAATCAAAATACCATCATTTATTTTTTGCCATTTTCTATTCTGCAAATGTTATTCAAAGACAACTTTAATTTTTTCTTTTTTCAGTAAATGCTAAGCCATGTTCGAAGGGTTGCATCAACAAACCAAGCTTTCTATTCAGTGTGTGCACATGTTTCAAAATAGGAGGATGTGCAAGTACAAATAAGTGGTGATGAAGTGTATTCAGTATATGAAATATTTTGGTATACAGTTTTCTATCAATTATTTAGGTCATTTTACAATGGACTCATACTTATGGAAGTCAAAAAACCAATCGTTTTTAAATTGATCCCTGTGATAAGCTGAAAATTATTGTATACTCCACTTCTGAAATCAAACCTGTGCCAGGTGGTGGAAAGTCATTTAGTAAATTTACTCAAGAGCACTGGCAGTTATGAATAGCTTGAGACAATGGACCCCTGGACACAGACAGGCCCCTCAGTCCTCCTGAATAGGACACCCAGACTGGTAATTTTCCTTCTCTTTGTGGTTCCTTGTCGTCATTTTGTGTCTCTGATGTTGTGTTTTGTCTCTTTGTGGTCATTTTGCATGTCATTGTAGTTCTTTGGAGTCTCATTGCAGCTGTTCTGAGTGTCTTCATATTAATTGTGTCTCTTTCTGCATCTCTTTGTAGTTGTGTATTGTTCCTGTGGTTCCTTTGTGTTTCTTTGTGGTAATTTTGGACGTTATGTGTGTCATTTTTGGGTCTTTTAATGGAGCTCTATGACTTAAAAACAGGAACATTAATTCCTTTCAGAGGCTCTGGGCCTGTTTGGTAATCCATTCATGCTGACAGGAGTCACAAAATATTATGAGTACACTATATTAGGATACTTACAGTTTATTTTTGGTACCTACTACCTAAAGTAAAAACATCAAGAGCACTTCACAGCGTTGTCTTGCTAATCCGAGCATGTCTTCTGCCATCACCTGCCCCGCTGAGTGATCAGACACGTTAGCCATTAGCTTTATTGGGGATTATTGTGCAGGCGTTTTCCTTCGATGCCTAAATGCAGGAGCGAGGTCCTTTCTGTCTGCGCATGCCCGACAAGTGTTGCTGCCGTAGCCAGACAGCAGCACGGAGAACCGAGACACCGGGGAGGGTCTCTGCATTTTAACAACAAAACCGACATTATATCTCCACAAAATGAAGTTACCTTACTCATAGATTCACGAGGAGTAAGTATCATCCTCTTTAATACGGGTGGCGTCGGTATTGTAGGCCGGTGAAGAGCTAAAGTTTGCTGAGCAGCTGGCCTGCTCTCAGCAAGCACAAAGAAGCTCCTTATTTGTTGTGGAGCTTGACTCGAGCTAACGCGCTCTGCGACGTGGTTTGACCGTTTTCGTGTCCGCGGAGAGCGGGCACCGTGGCCCCGCAGTCAGCCCGGGGTGTGTTGTGTCGCTGGGGCGGCTCTGCTACATTCGTTAGGTCGGGACTAACTTTACTTAGCTGTTTAAACTACGGCTGATTGAGGCTGGGTTGTTGGACAAGATGCTAACGTTACCCAGCTACAGACTGTCTGAAAGTTAACCTGCCTCTGCAGAGGAATGAATAAATAAATAAATACTTGAGTGGTTAAACGCAGACAAAGGTCAGCAGAGGCTGTAGCTGAGGACGGTAAGTGTGACCCGTGTCTGTAGAAAAGGTCACTTTATTCATGAGGATGCTTTCTCTGAACAATCAGCATGGAAACACTGGACTTGTAGCCAAAGGCATTTTAGTTTAGAAATAAATAGACGAGTCTTATTGAATCTATTCTTACACAAACACGTTTACTCAGCAGTAGGATCCGTACAACATCCTTTCGAGGCAGCATGTATAAAACAAGTCAGCGTGAAGTATCTGAACAGTGTTGGTGAACCAATGATGAATCATGGACTGTCTGCAAATCTATGATGATTCTGCAAAATGATGTGTGAGTAAACCGTAAGAAAACCCAGTTACTCAAGAGAACCCTTCCCAGCATCCGTCCAGAGAGAGGTGGGGAACAGAATCCAGACAAGGTTTGCATCTAATCATTGTTTTCATTGACTTTTGTAAGAAATCGAGTGATTGTTTGATCATCAGAAAAATAATCTGCAACTCATTTGATAACTGATTAACTGTTTCAGCCATCTTTTAAATAAGAACAGTGAAATGATGCCAAATATTTGCAGATTTCAGCCTCAGTTGAGAGGATATGCAGCTTTTATTTCTCATGCATTAATCTAAACTGAATTCTTTGACAGAAATAAAATATTTGAAGCTGTCACCTACAGAGCTGCGAAGTTAGCATGAACATTTTTTTAAATGTTTTATAGATTCAATAATTTACAGATTAATTGTTAATGAAAATTGTGTGTGTGTGTGTGTGTGAGAGAGAGAGAGAGAGAGAGAGAGAATGTGAATGGATGTATCTGATAATGGAAACCTTGACTTACATGACAGTTAACACCTGATCTACTTAATAAAGGCTGTATCAGTGCCTAACCTGGTGTATCAGGTCAGTGCAACCCCAAGGGGTGGCACTGGGCGTTGTCTGATGGAGGCATGGATGTTTGCTTTAACTCTGCCCCGTGTCTTTGTTGTGAACACTGCTTCTTTATGTAATACTTGTGATATAAGCAAACGTGTCAGCTGATGACTTCTCCAACAAAGGCTCAAGCTATATCAATAGAGAAACTAAATTAGTCAGAAATGTAATTCTGATGTTTCATTAACAATTGATAATTTTTCAAGTGAAAAAACAGTCCTGAGAACTTCTAAACTGTAACGATACACTGTCGTATGTGATAGTACATTTAATGTCTTTGGGTTTTGGACTGTTGCTTAGACTAAACAAAGACGTCATTTTATTGACTAATTAAATTTTCAGCCCTGCTAACCTACTCCACGCCTGACCAGGAAATAGGTTTTCTTTTTGGTTTACACACACATATCATTTGACTGATTCATCATTGATTTGCAGACAGTCTATGATTCATCACTGGTTCACTGGTATTTGTGAGCTAAAGTACTGTCTTGGACATGCGCGGCACTTCGTTGTGGAAGCAGGTATTCAACAAGGCCACTGGCTTTTCTACATTAAAATGATTTGGTTTTTGGATCAGTGCTTTCACTTTGATTTGCTTCCAGCTTGTCATAATATCACCCACTAAAACCTGTTCAGCAGAGGGAATAGTGCCTCTTTTACTGACACATTCTCATGTGAGTTTGAAGAAGAAGGCTGGTTGGTTTGTGGCCTGGTATCACGCTGTGTCTCTGTGCTGTTCTGTTGAAGGAAAGATGAGCTTCTTCCATCTCAGCCCTCTGATAGCTGCAAGGTGTAGCTGCAAGCTTTTACAGAACCATGATGTCAGTTTATTACAAGCTGCCATTTGCAAAAGGTCAAACTGTACTGGATGTGAAAATAGGCGATAGCGAAGTCATCTCACACCAACGTAAGTGTCTGTCAGCGGCTGACTTGCGCCTGCTCTGTTTCTCCCCAGTATGGTGAGGAGAAGGTGTCCCATGCTGCATTAGTGGAATAGTGACATGCTGGCCTGTCTGCCAGCATCAGGTGACCCTACCATCAGACTTCTCTCCCGCACGCAGATGAACACTGGACTTCAGAAATGTAAGTGCTTTTCTCCACTATGTTGTTGTTGTGGTGTTATTTCTTTAAAAATGAGTATTTCTCTCTGGTTAGCTTTAAGGATCAGACAGTGTGTTGACTTTGCTCTTCTGTGCAACAGTTTCACAAGGCACATTTAGCTGCAATTTGCTAAGATTTATATGACAAAAGGTCTGATTCTGCAACATTGTCATTGTTTCTGACCCCTACAACCTTGTAGTGGGTAAACTTTTGAGGGCAATGTTATAATGTGACTTTATACCGTGTAAATAATATGAATTCTCAGTAAGTGTAAACAGCAAAGAAATGTGATGAACAAACTCCACCTGCCAGGCAGGTTGAATTATAGCTGAGTACATGATCGTGAATTTTAAGATGGGAAATGGTGAGCGCTTCAGTTGAATACATGATTATCTCATTTTGTTGGGACTGTTGTTACTCTCTGCATTTGATGCAAAACATTAATGGAGGAGAAGTGGGTTTTTGTGATCCATAAAATACCATGCCAGCTGCAATGACTACACAACTCTGAACAGAGAGCTGCGGCAGACACAACTTCAGTGTAGCCCACACTGTGGTACATTTCACTCCCACATTGCCTATTGCCACAGTGTATTTCAGTATATTGTACTATATATTTCAGTATACGGTGTTGTGATGTGTCGTGCTTCATTAGGCCTTCGTGTTGTCTGACCTTATACACATTGCAGGGGAAACTACACAGAAGATGAGATCTGCCAGCTACCCAACCCCAGCAGAGTTGGATGCCTATGCTAAGAAAGTTGCCAACAACCCTCTGACCATCCAGATCTTCCCCAACAGTGTCAAAGTACCTCAAAGGAAGCACATTCGACGCACAGTCAACGGGCTTGACACATCCTCGTCCAGCCAGCGCCACAGTCCCTACCCCTCTCAGGTAAGCGCCAGTGGGGGCCTGCTGGCTGTCCTGCGTGCGCCTGCCAAAGGCGTCATCAAAGAGTCAGACGGCTGTCGCGCCAGACAGCTTCATAAGGCCATCATGAACCCTCACAGTGGGCCGTACCCCACTCAAAGCACTTTAAATCTTCCTCAGCCTGCACCTCACCTACAGGGCCCACCTCAGCCTGCGGTCCAGGCTGCCCAGAAGCAGGGCATGGTTCACCCACAGGGGCTACAGCAGCAGCAAAGCATGACTCACCCAATGACTTTACAGCAGCCTCAAACTATGCCTCACCCACAGGCTTTACAACAAAGGAACATGGCTCATTCACAGGCTCTGCAGCGGCAGCAGAGCCTGTCCCAGGTTCAGACTCCACAGCAGCAGAGATTGGCTCATCCACAAGGCATACAGAGGCAGCAGAGTCTGCCTCACAGCCAGGCTCTACAGCAGAGCCAGTCCTGTCCGTCAGTCGTACCACAGCAGCATCTTTCTCATCTGCAGACACTAAAGCATCAGGCGGCTCCTCCGCAAGCTTTACTTACACAACAAGGAGTGACTCAGGATCTGCGCCACATATCCGATGGAGCTCAGCTCCCAAGCCTGCAGCACACCCAGGGGCTCGTTGTCTCACAGCCCCTTCCCCAGGCTGTGGGTGCAGGACCCCCTACCATGCCTAATAGCCTCCAGCAGCCCCCACCAGGGGCATACGGGCCTCGGAAGCTCCCTGATGCAGATGCCCCACCAAATGTAACTGTATCTACCTCCACCATCCCACTGTCCATGGCAGCCAGCCTGCATCAGAACCGGCCCAGTGACCTGAGCAGCATTGTGCACCAAATCAACCAGTTGTGCCAGGCACGGGCTGGCATGGGCACCACCTCAGTCTGTGAGGGCCAGATCGCAAACCCTAGCCCCATCAGCCGCAACCTGCTGATCAACGCCAGCTCAAGGGTGTCCTCTCACCACCCGGCTCTGGGCTCTGTGCCCAGCTGCCTCATGGTAGGACCCCCAGACAAAGCTACAGCTCAGCCTCCTACTGCTGCTCTCCATTCACAGCCCAACATAGCTGCCACTAATAGTATACCTGCCTTTCACACTGACCCAGAGAAGGTACAACTCCAGCAGCAGCAGCAGCTTCAGCACCATTTACATCAGCAGAAACAGCAGCAGCAGCAGCAGCAACAATTACAGCAGCAGCAACAACATTTACAACAACTGCAGCAGCTGCAGCTGCAGCCGCAGCAGCGCTCCTGGGCGCAGCATCAGCTGGCCCACATGCAGCAGCCCCCTGAGGGGGCCCATCCCTGCAAGAACCCAAGGATGGAGGCTCCAGCTGAGTGTGCTTTCCCCTCTCAAAACCTAAACTATCCCCATAAGCTACCAAACACTGCACAGTCCTTCCCTCTAAAACACCCAGCAGAAAAACCACGACCTTCATCCCCCGTTAACTGCCCAGTAGGTTCTATGCCTTACATTAATAGCCACTACATGCAGCCACCGTGGGGCAGCATTCCAGCCACAGCAGGTAACAATGGATCTGGCCCTCAGGATCTCCCAGTGGCTTTCCAGGGAGGGCAGGCTGCTGCCTCCGCTGACCGCATCCCAGGGGCGAAGTACAGGCCAGGAAAAGAGGGTCCTAGCGGCCAGTCGAAGTTGATTCAAAATGTGGATTTCTTAGGAGGGGACTTCCAGATGCCCAGCTTTCAGGAGCAGAACTTGGATGTGATGGAAAAGATGCACAGGTCAGCCATGGGCCAGGTTCAGGAGCCCAGTAATGGCAGAGCTGTCCACACTCATCACCCAGGCTACCGTTAAAGCGTGTGCTTATTCCTTCTTGGTGTCTTGAGTTTTGTCTCAGCTACTTTCAGCTTCTGTGGTTTATTCTTTAAGATCTTGCAAGTGATCAATTACATTTTATTGCTTCAGAGCTTGATTTGTAGACCCACCAGGTTGTGATGTTTCAAAGTATTCCTCAGGTCTTAAGCCATGTCGTACCTTTTTTTTTTTTTTTTTTGCAGATGAAGGGTTTTTGAGATTGTTGTCCACAGTTAAGTAGAATTCCTCTTTTCATCACTGGCATGGATGTGCTGCTTTTTTCATGTATATATGGTGTTCTAAAATACTCATTTGCAGCTGAGAATATGCTTGCCATATGATTGTCACAGTGCTTCTTCTAGGTTGACACCATGGAACAACTCAACTTTTTTCAGCATTTGTGGCCTTACAACTGCCCAAAGGCATGATTTTGGATGTCCTTGTGTAATGTTTTTATTTGCAGTTATTTATCCTCTAAACAGGTTTGTGATCCATTTAAATAAGGTTACATGTATATGCAATTAATAAGACTGTTGATAAGGTTCTTGTCCCAGGAGCTCCCTCCCATAGTTGAGGTGTACACTGTTAAAGGGCCTAAGTGAGAGCCACGACTCCTATCAGGAACACAACAAGGCTTTCAATCTGCACAGTGAGAGGTCCAGGTAGTTTTTGCATCGTTCCATGGGTGATCAGTGTGCAGGAACAGCTGACCTCCACTGCTGAGCAGAGTTTTAGTTAAAAATAAGACAAACCCAGCACTAGCAAAAACAGTAACATTCTCCATTACTGAGAGTCCCGTACTTTCTGAAATTGCAACTAGGTTCCTCTTACGGTTGAAAAGTTTAAAGTGCCCTCTTGTGTGTAATATTTCAAGAGTAGTTATTCTTTTATTACAGTTTTTGTTGTATTTCTGTAGATGGTCCTACTTGAACTGTAGAAATTACTTTTAAATGTTATGGTTAACATTTGGCAAAAGGAGCAGAAACTCCATTAGCCCCTATTTGTCTATAGCTAATGTGAAACAGAATGGCATCCCATTATTATTAAAATGGTTTATGTATGTCGGTATGTGAAAAGCAAATTGATCACTTGCAAGCATGCAAGTACTTCAAATAATGCAAGTTGGGAAAATGCTTCATTTCCCCTCCAACACATTTCCTCACCACTTTACTACTGTAATGCAAGTGAATTGATGTGGTGTGGACATTATCTGTGTGGCTTGTGGTGGGCTGTTCATCTACTAATCACTGGCCTTACCCTGTGTCGTATTTCTGCTACCTATAAAGAAACAAGAACATTTACTGCAGGTTGTTTTGCTAGATGTGTCTAGCACAAAGCTCTGGACCCATTTCTTCCTCTAGTCTTTCTTTCGGGTTGATGTTGTCCAGGCATATGTTGCTGTGCTATCCTCTAGCCTTCTTGAAAAAGCCTTAAATGTCACAGTAGTTATCCTCTCCATGATACTTACCCTAACTGACTTTCTTTGCCAGGATCCCAAATTAAGTATGGCTTCATTGTGAGAGAGAGTAAGTTGTTTTTTGTTTTTTTTTTCTTTTTCCCTGAGCTTTGATTCATTTGAAAACTGTTAAAACTGTACTGTCAGATCATTGGGCATTGTTAATATGTATAGGCAGTGGGAATGGGTGATATTGCCTAATGGAAATATTACGGCAATATTGCCACTCATCCCTGTTCACAAATCACCCATCCTACTGTCTGAAATGTTGCCTATCTATCATGGATTTAAGATGATTTTAAGAGTAAAATATGAATAGTATTTAGCAGAATTAATAGGTATGTAGAAACAGGGCTGTAGCAGTTACTTTAAAGTATTTGGACTGTGTTTTAGTTGTTATACTTATTAAATATCCTGATATAGTTTCTTAATTTATTTTTTGGACCACTGCATCCTGAAGCCATAGGTGATTTCACATTAGGTGCCATAGGTGACACACTTTGACGCAGACAAACTGACTGTCTGCACTCAGAGGCAAATAAGAGGTTTGCATCTGCGCTTTGATGTCTTTCACAACGCCGAGCATTTTCCCCTCTCCAGGTCGTTCTCAGAACACACTACAGGTCAAAAGAGAGACAGAGAAAGACAGCTGAGATGCAAGCCGTACCTTTTCTGGATTTTGGTTTTCATACTTGATGGCAGTTTATTTTATTTCCTGGCTCTCATTTTTGATGTGCCTGCCCCTTGAAGCTGCTATTGAATTTAATCTTAACTCACACTAGTATGATTTGTGTGTGCGTGTGTGTGTGAATAGTAATGATGTATGGGCTGTATCAGTGAAAATAAGTTGCTATTTATGGGATGGGTGAAAATTGCCACCACTGTAATGCTGGTAAATTGATTGCTGGCTGCTTGTCTGTTTTAGCAGCTGTTTGGAGATGATCCTAAATATATAATAACTGACCAGTGTTCAAAGTGGCGTGTGATTTCCAGAGTGATTTTCAGGAGTCTGTCCCACTGTGGCCCAAAGACAGATACCTTCCAGGCCTGTTTGGGTTTCTTAACTTCAGATCAGCAGAGTGAAAACACTAAACTATTTGACAGACCTGTCCTGTTCATTTTGAACTGCCTCGTTACAGCCCAACATAGTCAGGTTCTACAGTTTCATATGAAGTGCCTCCACTGGGCTTAGTATGGAGAAACATGTGAATGGACGCTTGAGTGTGTGTATGTTAAGCTTGGGTACTTGCACACAGGTGTGCACGAAGTTAATCTCTGATGGGGGACCAAGCCTCTTAGTGTAACTACTGATACTGTGTCATGGACTGAAGTCCTGAAGTGTGCCACGATTCCTAGACACTGTCGGGATGTGTGAACTGTTTGCTGCTGACTCACTGACCAAAGTGACCAAGCGTCCCTCTCTGTAACCACCCCCGGCCAAAAGCCTTGGCGAGCTTGTAGTGGGAACTGATGTTCTAACAGTAATAAGCAACAACCTGGTGACATAAAGCAGAGCTGCTGCCCTCATTTGGACGGTTAGATAAAACCTTGTGAAGCGAAAGTTTTAAAGATGTGAACAGAGCATAAAAAAAATCTAGAGCGAGTGGTTCCTCTCTGCACAGTACACCCCAATTTTTCTTTTCTCTAAGCAAGATTCAGATGTTGTGGTCATAACCAGAATTTACTGTATGTTTTGTGGTTGCATTTCACAATATTATTACCATGCAGAAATCTTGTCATTCACAGTACATGTCAATATGCACTGTAAGAATCTAGTCTACTTAAGCACATTGCAGCTCATGTTGGTTGACACAGATGGCAATATTTATTGGGGCACAGCTATGTAACAACTCTCTCTAGATTTATTTTTACTCCAGTGAATGATAGACTTTGATTATCAAAGATCTATCATGTGAATGGTGGTGGAGGGGGGGCTTACTTTCTCTACTTTGTGAAAAATGTGATATTCCAGTTTTGCCTAACCTTCAGGAATAAAATGTCTTGCACAAACATTCCCCCTAACCAAAATAAAGTTTGCAAACACAAAACTTTTACGAGTGACTGTCTTTGTTATCCACATATAAAGACGGTCAAGATGATCTAAATGAAAATCAGGTGTATAAATGTTTTTGTTTATCAGGTAAAGAAGAATTCACGTAATCAGATAAGACATGTTCTACAGGCATGACCAGTTTACACACAACAGGTACATTCAAAATAAGGGAACTAAAGTTTGTGGTAATCAAAGGTATAACTGAGAACTTCTGACACTGTAATTGTCCTGAGTTAATGGTGTGCACACTATGTACAGTACATATGAATTATTTTTTAAATAAATGGTAGGTAGAATAAAAACGTTGCTGTATTAAACAGGTGAGGCTGTGTTGGCTGCTAATGTCCACATGAAACCTGGATGTTCAAATTTTAAACTCTGGTTAAAATTTTTGGGGGATTTTGATCTGATGAAATTGGGGAACGCTGGAACGCTGGTTGGCGACGTCTGGCACGAATCCTCTCCAAGAGTGGATTTAGGTTCCACATGTTCCCTGAAAGATTAAACGACGACTTGGTGAGGTCATATTAGCAGTGAGGAGCGGCCCAGATGCAGGTTGTGTGTGGGGTCTGTTGTCTTACCGGGAGTTTGGTTGTTAGGCTGCGGCTTCATCATGTGATTCCCTGGGTCTTCCTCTCGGATTACACCAAGATCTGACCTCCATTGTCTCCAATTCATTTCCTCCACCCTGAAGTTCAATAAGACTCCGTCATCACGAGGAACACTAGAGATTCTTGACACGATTATGTCTTAATAAGCTCATGTTACAGGATTTAAGGGTCAGTTCACCCAAATTCCGAAAAACATTTTCCCCATCTACCCATAGTGGTGTTCATTGCTAATCTTTCCACCACAGTACAATGGAAGTGACTGGAGTTTAGTTAGAGGTGAAAACACTGAAGAACGTTTAAAACTGTATTTTTAGGATACAATGTCACTCTGGAGAATCAGCTGTCTTCACTGTTTAAATGAAACTACTCTCTACCATATAAATGCTCCCTATGTAAAACCCTTCACAGAAAGATGTGTGGATTATTTTCATTATGCAGGACAATCTTTCTGGAAAGATTACATGTAATGTCTGGTAGTGCTTTATTTGTTTTTTTATTTTTGCTTTTACAGGTCCTGAATTTTCCTGCTAATTTCCTTTGTAACATTCAAAATTTCCTGAAACAATAGCTCATTACTATGTTCATTACTAAGAAAGGCCTAAACAATTTGGTACTGATTCTAAGGGAAATTAATGGAGGTGTTAGTTGATACAGTTATCAAAGACCTGCTAGTTATATCTGAGTTATTGTGAAAATGATGAATTATTATGAAAATATTTTTTTTTAAAAACAATTACAAGAGAAAAATAGTTCATAAACTGATGTTTCCTAGAAAGACTAACAAAAATTCTTCAGTTCCTAATGACTGATTGTTTGAACTGCCATAGAGCCTTAGAAAGTAATTAACAGTAAATTATGAAGTAAGCTTCTAGGAAATTTGCAGGGAAGTACAGGACCTGTAAGACGAAGTATTACCTCCTCTTTCACTAATGTGAGAGGAAAGAAGACAAAACAGAAAGAGATCTGTTACACAAATTTGTGTTTTCTCTAATCTGCTTTTTGTGAAATACGGGATAATTTTACCAGTTTGAATTCACAGCTCTTATTTAAATGAAACCATCTGAGAGTGTCACGATGTGACACGACATGTTTTTGGTGGAACTGCTCACAACCTGATCATGATTTTCAATATGTCATCTTAGTCTGAAATGTAACTGGTAACTATAGCTTACAAGTAAATGGAGTAAGGTAAACATCCCCTTCTGAAATGTGGTAGACTAAGTATTCAGTAGCATAAAATGTAAAAAGTGAATTAAAGTACAAGTATGTCTATTGTACCTAAGGACAGTATTTAAGTAAATGTACTTAATTATACCTGAAGAATCTGCGACACTCGTCCTTCTCTCCTCTCAAACACACCATCTTTGACACTCCTGAGAACAGCTTATTCCTCAGCCCCCTCGGCAGAGTCCTCTCCATGTCCAGAATTGTAAAGGCTCTCTGAGAATGTGCAACAAAATATTAGGGATTACACAAAAAATGTAGTTTGTCAGACCTTTGTGTGTCTGTCAAGTTTTATTTTGTTTGTTATTTTGTTATGCCCTGTTTTTAAGGTTAATTAGCTTTGTTCTGTTTCCTGTGCTGGTTCTGCTTATATCCAGCAACATTTACAGTAGACATCATCCTGGATTTGTGAGATTAACCTGATCCTGTGAACATTAGATTCTGTGCACTGAAATCAAGTTTACAGACTATAATAGTGCCCCACCTGCAGGTTCCAGATGTTTTCACTTTCTTTGGAGATTCGTTCGACTGTGTTGCCCATCAGGGCTATGAGCATGTTGAGCAGCAGGATGTAAGTGAGAACTATGTACAAGATGAGCAGGATGTAGAAAACCTCCTTATACTGAACGTGGTCAGTGAACTCCAGATCTCCCATCCCAATAGTGAACTTGAACAGTTCCAGTGTCGTAAAGCGGATGTCATTGTAACTTGGCTTCTTGCACTTAAATGTGTCAACAGCAAAGCTCCTTCCACGTGCCAGTGTGCCATTGGCTGGAGCGGCGTCTTCTATGAGAGCAACAATAGCTATGGATGAGGAGAAAATGTAAAATCAGAAGTCTTTACTTTGGAAAACATCTGAAGTCTTTATTCTGCGTATGCTTAACTTTTTACATCTGGAGTCCACGTGAGTCTTACCTGCAGAAAATCCAAAGAGCAAAACACCATAGACACATAAGAAGTGTAACAGATCACCCAGGATCATCTGAAAAGGGACACAGACTTAAAACCAGGCAACCCACTCTGAGACTTCATGTAAGTACAAAACTGACTTCATTCTTACTCTTTGCATCATGACACTGTACATCCCCATTTGTTTAGAGCCTCTTGAGTAGTAAAGCACATTGATCCAGGCAAGAGCCAGCGACAGCACAAGCAGTCCGACATATTCTCTCCGCCCACAGCTGTACAAGACTGCGCTGATCAGGAGGAGCGTGGCCTGCAGGAAACTGCAAACACAAGCAAAGTGGAGCAGTAGGAAAACAACAATAATGATGTTAAAGGTACTCTTCACAAGAGATGATGATACTTACAATATGATGTCACAGAATCCATCAGTGTATAGAGCCTTGAAGTTTGGGGGGTTCCTCTTGAAGAGAGTTATCTATGGATTTAGAGGTCAAATCATATGGAAAAATTATATTAGTTTGAAATTAAATCTGACTCCTTTAATGTATTACTGGACCAGATTTCACTTTCTCACCGCTTTATAGAAAAACCACACTGCTCCAAGGACACTGATGAGCTCACCGACACAGCGGAGGTAGTCGACCGGGGTATCCTCAATGGGAAACGGTGGCTGCAGGTGAAAAGGTCAGGAGGCTTTGCTTAGGCTGAAACATGGTTTGTCCTGTTTTGAGTTAGATGATGGTTTTGTTCAGTCTTACCTGTCCTTCCTTTCTGTAGAAGGCCACAGTTGTGAAGATGATCAGGTATATCAGATACACCAAAAAATTCATCAAGAATAATTTGGAAGCAAACCTGTCCCATTTATCCTCGAGAAGACTGCGTAGAGGCTCGATCTGGAGCATCTCAGTACGATTCTGAGGTAATGGTCACAGGACAGTTTTCACATTAAAACACAATCATATCATATCACATGCCTAGGAACATTTCAAAATATACTTGATATGTATATTTTGCATCGATGAAATTAATTAGCATCATATAATTAATGGTTTATGTACTGTTTTATCTGAGGCAGTCAGCTGTTGACATTGCTGTGCTCTTGGTTTTGTATATTCTGTTCTTGCATATTACACTGACAGCTGCAGGTGACCACACCCATGACATTGTTTATAGGCTTCACTGCCACCAGGAACACACTGCATATCAGTAAATAACCTACTGTAACAAACAAAACAAACAAAAAAACCACTAGGGAAAATTGTAATTTTGTACACCTTCATGTACTGTTCATTGTGAATCAGATCAAAATAGAAATTTCTAACCGGAATTTCACTCCCAAAGACGACTATCTCCAGCACAGAGTTGTCTTCGTTGGTGTCAATTGAGCTCATATCATAAAGGGAGGAGTGAACAGGTCCATAGACCCATTCTGGTAACTTCCTGGACAGCGGCCTCATCTCCTCATTCACAAACTCCCGGTGCAGAATGTGCTTGAACAGCTGGCCCGGGATCAGAAAGGAGATAATTATCTTGTGTTACAGTGGATGCATCTTCTTGTGGTTTGCACACATGTGGCAGAGTTTCCATGGTCAGGTAATGTCGATCTACACGCACATTCATGTTTTCCAAATTTTGCAGTGTTGCATCAAGGTGTATCTGACAATACACACAGACCTTCAAGTGAAAACGCACCTACCCCAATCTTTCCAAGCTT
Source organism: Trachinotus anak (assembly GCF_046630095.1). Taxonomy (NCBI): domain Eukaryota; kingdom Metazoa; phylum Chordata; class Actinopteri; order Carangiformes; family Carangidae; genus Trachinotus; species Trachinotus anak. The sequence continues at coordinate 671,529 of NW_027273865.1, forward strand.
GGCTGCTAACTTCAGAGGAGTCAACCCCTGATTATTTTCAATAGACTCCAGCTTGACCTTTCCTGTTTTCTCGAGTTTGTTGTGCAGAATGAGGATCTCGTCATACATCCTCGCAACCATATCAGTGTTTTCCTTTGTGTTGTCTGCTATCACCACCAAGGTGTGCAAGACAGTGTTTCCTTGCGAGTCTTTGTCAGCGAGGTCAGCTCTTCTGTAGGGGTTTTCCATGAGGAAAGAGACAATATCGGGCTGGTTGGTGCAGGCAGCCAGCGACAGAGGAAGTTCTCCTATTGGAAACAAGCAATAGTGACTTTGGCCATTAATGACTGGGAAGGAAAATGCAGCATCTGGTTATATTCAGGATGTAACTACCCACCAAAATAAAAGCCCAGCCCAGCATTACGCTGGAAGAACTTCCCATTGGCTTTGGCTTGCACATCCGCTCCTTTCTGGACCAGCAGTTTCACATGGTCAAAGCTCCTCCTTTCAATGGCGACATGCAAAGCTGTCTGACCTGTGACATGAGGGTCGTTGTTACAGTTAAGATAAACATCCTTTATCAGTTTAAGGATTTTGAGCATGAGGCCCTAAAGTCTCTTGTGATAAATGTGTGATAAATGTGTACTTGTTCACTACTACTACTACTTCCAGAGCGGACTGCCATTAGTGCCTACATGTACATATGACATCTCTCATTTATAACTCACGACCATCAATTCCATGTCACCTACCTTTGTAGCAAAGATCATTGTAAGACGCGTTGATTAAATTGTCTAAATCTTCAGTTTTCTCTGCGATGTCAAGGAGCACTTCGATGGTGTCATTTTTGCCGTCTTTTAGATTCAGCAAAGCTTTGAGGAGTGCCGTCTTCCCATTTGTTTCATCTGAAAGTTGTGCACAAATGACATAGTTTTGTTTCCCCTTTACTATTCACATCACTGAGTTTGTGATGATTCCTGTCAACTTCATAAATAAGTATCAGAATAACCCCTAAAATATACTTTGGAAAACTTCTAGTCTCACCATACACTATTATACTGTATTAGACAAAAGGGCATTATGGGCCAAATGACACAATTCACATTCAGTTTCCTCTGATTTTACAGGTCCTAAATTTAATTAGGTGTATCAATTCATTCACTACTATTCTTTCCTACTTGCCCTCAGTGATTTCTTTTCTACACAAGCTGACTCAAAACTCCTCCAGCCACCTGCAAACAGTTCTTTTCTTTCTTTCTCAGTTCTTTTGCATGACCAGAATGTATTTCACTGCACAAACACATTTTCGAGGACACATGGCTGATTCAAACTAACATAGATACAGATAACAGCAAGATGTCGCCAAAAATGAGACAAATAAAACTGCTTCTTCCTACTTGCCTGTGAATTCTGGGCTCGTAAGTCTCTTATTATTAACTTGCAGGTAGTTGAGCAGGCCATTAAGTTGAGTTGTGTCCCCCTGGGAAGTTGCTTCAAAGACTCTCTCCCTGGTGAATGCTTGAATGTAAATGTTGTCAACACTGGCACTATGCTGTCTGAAATGAAAGTGATCATACAAAGTCATGAATTCAGTATGCAGCTCAGCATTTCCTGCTATGCAAAAACATTAAGTCACATCAGCAGTAATCTTTAAACACAATGTGCAAATATTACTTTAACACGGTATTTGTTTATTCTTGGAAGAGGATCCAGCTTGTGAACAAACAGAGGCTTTAAAAACCAGATGCTGGTTTACCTGAAATCTGCCAATATGCCACCTGATATATTTACAGTCTTAGCAGCAAAAGAACGGTGCTGATCTCTGTGTCAATGACTCCAGCAGATAGTCTTTATCATTTCATAATTAACAGCCATGAGAATAATCTGAAGAAGGAAAACAAACACCGGCTCTTCCCCGGCAGGGCCGGTTACCTAGACAGTAGAACGTTGGTATCCATAGGTGCAGGAATGATCTCTGAGCTGTCTTTTCTAAGGAGCCAATCCAGGCTATTCCCCTCCTCTTCTTCTTCTTTGTTCGGCTCCTCTCTCTCTTGTGGGCGTCCATTTTCCATCTTATTTGTCGTTAATAACCGAGTCTTGATCTTGTATGACGAGACACTGTGTTTGCTTCCACAAGTGGCTCATCAGGTACAATGAGCCACCGCTGCACAGGTGTAGAATTGCAAAGGTCAGGAGGTGGCATTGAAGTGGTAATGGTGCTTGTTACCTTGGCCACGCTCCTCCCTCTCCCCTGAGGACGAGCCTGCTGTTTACCGAACAGCAGTTTTCCAGTTGTGTAAACAAAGAGCATGCTGAGATCATATCACATGCACTGGATGCTTATTGAGTGTGAGCGCTGAGTCAGCACTATTGTGATCCAAATATCTTTGTAAAGTATGAAACACTTATTGAATCACACCCTCTCACAAAACCCGTAATGCTTCACTGGGACTGTGATCAACAGTCAAACCAGTTAAGTTCATGGCTTGGAATTCAATACAAAAATATCATCAAATTCTAATTCTAATCAATATCAAATATCATGACTCAGCAACTGATTTATTGATTTGTGTTGTGTATCTGAATACATCGTGAGTTGAGTGACTATAGAATTCATGGTCTTTTCAATAGCTACTCACTTCTATTTAAGTGAGAGGCTCTTTACTGTGAAATACTTTTGTAGACACTAGTTTGGAAGCCGAAATCAAAGTTCAATGTGAAGTGGGAGCTTGAAACCTCCAGCTCACATGTAGCCTACTACATGAAGTAGGAGACATGTTAAACTCATGTCTAATACTGATGTTTTTCCACAATAAATCCTCTAAACCACAGGTAGAACAAGGGATCTCTCTCTCTCCTCTCTGTGGGTGTGTGTGTTAGAGGGGCGGGGGCAGCTCAGTGTCAGACTCTGGGGCACCATGCAGCACTCACACACAGGGACTGTGCTCTTAGTGATAATGGAGAGACATAATCACTCAAAAATGGGGTCAAGTGTTTTGCATTTAAAAGCAGAAACACGAGCGATCTCTCTAGAAACGTCCAGGGAAAGTCTGTCACAAACAGGCGGAGAAATGCACAGCTTTTCAACCGACTAGCTCGTAGTTCAAACGTCGTTGTGCTGGGTGTGTTTTGTATGCGAGCAGCCTGGAGCCCACACACAGTTAACTACATTATACCAATATGGGTTAATGATGAAAAGTAACCATTAGACAGCTGATTGTTATGGCTGTGTTCTTAAATTCAACCACAGGACATTTAATCAAGTGGATTACATGCAAAGTGGATCCTTTGGTCATATTATTGCTTTGGGCACATACTTCTTTGTAACATCCAGGTTTTGACAGGGCCTGTGTGCTTTTTTTCTTGGTATTGTGCTGGCATGTACCAGGACTACGCCCTCTTTGATAGACTATTAATGGTGGTTCTTTCAACTCCATGGATATTGCTGGATCTGATGATAATATGTGCCAATGTTTTTTTTAATTGAGTTAATTAAAATAAAATTGAGTCCAGTCTGTGACGGTTGGGGTGTAGGTTGTGTTAATATGATGGGGTGTGCCTTTTTCTGCAGGGGATTATTTTGTAACAATGTTTGTTAGGCCATATGGCACAATCACATGGATAACCCCATTCTAGAAACCTTTGTTTCACAGCTATCAATTTGTTAAATCAAATTATTGACAAATCCATAGATTATCACAAACTAAGATGTAATTTACATCCACTTAAAAAAAAACTTGTGGGATTGAAAAACAGTGAACTGATATCAGAAAGTGTTGGGAATATATAGTAAATAGTACTATCTAGCCCCTTGAAATTAAACTGTCTTTAAAGTTCACATTAAGAAACTGCTTGTCTGCCATTCCACAGTTTGTCCTTTGCCAGAGAGATCATCATGTCCACATGTTCCATGTTTAACTAAAATTCATAATCAATGGAAATAAGACATATAAAGGAGGGTTTAAACATTTTCCACACAGAAACAACAAAGGGGCACTCACAAAGAAGGTCCAACCAATTGCGTCTCTTGACCGTAGACTAGTGTACTGGTAAGTGTACGGTATTCACAATAATGTTAATGTATATGATTCCAGCGTGCTTGACAAGCACAGATCTGAGGTGACCGACCCACATGGAAGGGAAGAGATTAGGAACCAGTGGGTGAGAGACTACCTCACACACTACACTGAGAGCTTCACACAAGTCTCTAGTAAAGTAGGGCATGTCTACAGTACCAGAGGCTGCAGTTTCAGAACTGCAGCTCCAGGACCACAAAACTGGTCACATCATAAAATATAGATACCTACACATTTGTTGTACAGCAAACGCAGGCGAGCACCTTCCCTTCATCATGGCCAGGTGATGACGCTGAACTGCGAATATAGATATATATACATATATAACAATTTAATATAAACTTCTTTGTTTGGTTACTTTTTAGATTTGCCCAAGTCACAACCATCCTCATTTATGGGTGAGACTTGCAGTCAGTCTCTGGGTTCCCAGCCCACAGAGCAGCCTGAGGCCACTGGCATCTTCTGAGTGACCCATCTGTTATGATACTGACATTAAATATACACTGACACACTGTGCACCTCTCCACAGTCAGTTACCACCACTGAGTATAACTCATCTCACCGGTGTTATAGTTATAGTACAGTTGAAAATGTGTTACTATGTATTTACATGCAAGGAAATAACACAGAAAGTCATATTTTGCTATTGGCCTTTATTTGATTAGATTTTTTTCCTCACATGTACTTTAAGGCACGTCACATCTGTGATGTGTCCAGCAGGTACACCGTGCTGACAGTGCTGTGGAGCATGTGCAAAGGCCTTCAGAAGCACAGACGGTGGTACTGTGGGTCGGGGGCTTGCATGGGATCACACTTTTTTATCCCAACTTAGTGAGGCTCATCAAGCCACGTTCACTGCCATCCTGACCAGCTAGTGAGTATACTGAGCATAAATGTTCACATTTAACAAACTTGAAAGTAGTCACTCAAATCAACCTGAACATATTCATTGTGACTCTACATACAGGTGTGGAGTGGATAGGAATGTTGTGAGCCTTCTGAGGGACCGGCCCGACGGGGAGTGTGGGTTCACATTCATTTGAGCATGATTAACTGAATCTGAGTTATGCTTAAGTATTTATGAGGATATATCGATAATGTAACTGGAACTGTCTCTGCTTGCCCCAGAGCTCTTGTCCAGTCTGTTTGTGTTATAGAAAAAAGCTGTTTTGCACATAACTTCTCTATTAATATCTGATATAACACTTTGTGTTTTTTAACATCCTCTTTGTTTTGGCATTCTGGATTTTTCTTCGACCATTTGACGATATATTCAAAATATTCAGGCATGGTTTCAGCTTTAGGAACTAGGATTATTGTCCCACAAAGGCACAAAACGCAGGTGATAGTGAGCCAGAACTTCAAAAAAATTTGGCACTTATGTACATGAGTTTCAGACAATACATAACAAATATTACAGTAAAACAATACATCCAGTTTGAGGGGAATGTTTGGGAGGTTTCTCCCACCATCCTCTGTGCGTTGATATATTACATCTCTCTTAATGTATTCATATCCTCCCCAGAAAAAATTAAATAGGAGCAATGCATTGGGAACACATTTACCAAATGTAATAATGTTTGGAGAATGTCAGCTTTAACAGCGATAACCTTCCCAATGTAGGTCAGATTCTTCCTGTTGTTCCATAATCCAATTTACTTTTTAACCAGGCGTAACTTTTGGGACCAGTTATACAGTCCATGACCTTCAGGGTGTCCAAAAGTTCAACGCCTAATATATTCATAGGACCTGTACATAAACTTAAGACACCAATTTTGTCTCTCCGCCAGCTCCAAGCAACCAAAAATTTATACTTTGACTTATCTTTATTTATTTTTGCCTCTGAAGCAAGAGAAAACTCTTCAAGTGTCCTGAGGGCCTCTGTCTGACTTTTATCGTCAGCTACATATAACATCATGTCATCTGAATACTGAGATACCTTTAAACACTCCCCTGATGTTTGTTCTAATCATATCTGCCAAGGGCTCTGCATACAGCACATAAAGCAAAGCAGATAAGGGACATCCTTGGCAGAGACCCCTGTCTGCTAAGGTTACCGTTTACCATTACCCTGCAATTTATGTTATTTTACATAATTTTTATCCACTTCATAAAGTTTGACCCAAAACCAAAACGTTCCAGTGTTCTTACTAACAGGGATGGTCTCCTCTGTCAAAGGCTTATTGCTGATCTAGACTCACACATTGCTGACATGTTTCTGTCTTCTATGTAGGCCAGAATGTCTCTGAGTAGCTGAATGTTCCAAGCAATTTTCCTTCCCTTAACCCCACTTGTTTGATCTTTCCCTGTAATGAATGACATGGCCCTGGATAAAGGCTTAGTGAGGACTTTACTCAGAATTTTATAATCCACATGTAACATTGTTAAAGGTCAATAGTTAGCCAGTGATGTTGGGTCATCTTTTTTGAAGAGCAAGGTTACAACTCCCTCGTGCATACTCCTATTCATTTTGCCACTCCTGTATATTTCATTGTGTATTTCTAATAAGTGATGCCCTATTAAATCCCAAAAGGATATTTAGAAATCTTTTGTGAGTCCATCAATGCCTGGTACCTTTTTATCTTTCATTGTTTTTAAAGCTGCATAGAGGTTCCTCTATCGTTGAGTCTCCATCCAATTCTTGTTGTATCTCTATGAATTTATTCCCTTTTTTGATATCAATATTCTCAGTTTGGAAAAGCTTACCACAGTGTTGCAGCGCCATCTCCAACATGTCCTCTCTATCCTCACATAATTTACCATTTTCTTTCTTTAATCTCTGTATTAGCTTCCTTCTCTCTTGTGAGCGTAGTGTTTTAAAGAAATATGCAGAACATTTCTCATCTTCCTCATATTTTTCCCTCTGTATTTTAAAGGTAAAGCCATGTGCTCTCTGCTCAAACATTTCCTGTTGATTCCTCTGTAACACAGTTAGGTTGTCTCTGTCTATCATTGATCCAAAAGTGTTATATAGGGCATACACATTCTGAGTCTCTTTCTGTAATTCATACAATGATTTAAACTGATTTTGAGATTGTTGTATTCTATTTGAGTCATCCCACCAATCTATGGCAGAGTGGTATAATCCCTTTAATTCTACACATCTGCCAAAGAAATCCCTGAAATCTCTTTTAAAGTCTTGGTCTTTCATTAATACTTCATTATTAAGTTTCCCATACCCCTTCCCATATATTAGTGTTTTTAGTTCTATTGTCACAGAGGGGAACTGTGGTCTGAGTAGAACACAGGAGATCCTTGAGCTGATATTACTTTTGTACAGTGTGGGATGACAACATAATCTATTCGACTCCTGACCCCTCTGCTATTCTCCCATGTGTAAATCTTTCTGACAAGGACTTGAGTGGCAGCACATTGTTCACTGTATCTAGTGAAGTGTTGAAATCACTGGCAATGTATGCAATTGTTAGTCATGAAACAGGTGTCAAGAGAATTCAAGAGCTCCCTGCGGGCTGCTGGTTCAGTGTGAGCATAAATGTTAATTATTCTTATCTGCATCTGTTTCCAACTCAAATCAACCACTAGAGCTCTACCCTGAACAGGTGAGAAGCTGCCTTGTATTTTTATGTTATTTCTATTCCCACATAATAGCCCTACACCAGTTGAGTGAACCCCTCCCACACTCCACTGAGAATCCCCCTTTCTCCACTCTTTGGTAAATGTAGTTGTCAGTCTCATTTCTTAAGTTAACTTCTTGGAGTAAACATACTGCAAAATTGAGTGTAGCCATTAAAAGCTATTATGAATTGAAAAGGAGAGGATGTAGCTATGTTCTTGACAAAAAGAGAAAAAGTTTCAGAACCACTGTCTGTATCTCATCTTCTCACATATCGGACCAGTCCAGGGCCTGCTTCTCCAAATCTGGGGGAGGTGTTTTCTTAAAGGGAGAACAGGAGAATAAGTTATGAAAAGGGTTAGCTCTTTTGTTATTCTCCTCGTCTGAGGCCTCCTGGCTGTGAAGGGGTACCGGGCGGGATGGCCAAACTGGTTGTGGATTGTTGGAAGACCACCTCGGTGGGCTCGGCTTCCTCTTGTAGGGGGGCATAGTGGTTACCTGAGGGCATTTGCAAAGATGTTGAGGCTTGCGGTGAGGTGACTGGGCTGAGCAATAAGATGCTGTCAGATCATCATCACTGACTGACAGTTTACGTCCTCGAGAGGGAGTGTGGGTTCACATTCATTTGAGCATGACTGACTGAATCTGAGTTGTGCTTAAGTATTTATGAGGATTAATCGATAACGGAACTGGAACTGTCTCTGCTTTTGTTTTATCAATTGATGCATATCAGTAATCATATTTGGAAAGTGAGCCTGAATATTTGTTTTAGACTCACATATACTTTAATGCTTTCTTCCACACGTCATCAGGGGAGAGCGTGAATGCAGTCCCCCACTACCAGACATTTTGCAGTTGAGATTCCCACATTTGGGGAATTCACAGAGGTCAGCACAACCTAGAGTGCAATGGCTGAGCCTCACCCCGGGTGAACCACCTTCTTGATCGTGGAATCTCCCCTGCCAGGTAAGTATGATTTCTACATGTCTCTTTCATGCACGCACCATGCTGACTGATGGTGCTGAGAAGCTACAAACTAACAAAACCAGACACTACAGGGGCAATTCAACAAAGACTCAATCACTTTGCACAGAGGCTGACAATTTATTTGAAAATGAATGCTTATATTTCCCATCATGCAATGCTGTATTCCCACAGTAAAAGCTAAGATGAAATGAAACACACAATGTTTTATCTACATTTAAAATTCAGAGAAAAGAATAAAAACTCACAAAGCAGATAATACATCAATGCATTTTTCTCACAGTTCAACCACTTCCTGTTTTTTTGTTGACTGGTGAGCAACTGACATCCGTGCTACTGCCACCTATTGCTCTGGAGTGTGAACAACGCTGTTTCTTCAACATACTTGTCTACATGTCTCTGAGTGTAACTCACTGCAAGAAGAAATGATTTAGGTAATAACAGAAACTGAAGCGCTCACAGTACATTTGCCTTTCTTGTGATCTGTCAGGGGAGAGCAGACTGGGAAGCAACAGCAGCAGAAATTCTACACAGTGAGCTGTCACCTCTGGAGAATGAGCTGGAGTTATAACCAGACTGAAAAGAAAAATGTTTTCATATTTTTGTCAGATTTGTAAGGGACTGTGAACACAGCACGTCTTTTTCTCCTCACTTAGCATTTTAGACCATTTTTACACCCATGCATGTCAACACTTTGCTGCCTCATGTCTTTAAACAGGGGTTAGAGACAGAGCAGACAAATCAACTGGAACTGACATCAGTGTGTTAACAAGTGCACAACTCATGTAAATACAGATATGAGTAACATGTATGATAGTGCTAAACAATAAGCAATGTGTATCTCTATAACTGATGTACGCCATATTAAACAATTCGTAGTTAATTTTGTTAGACATCAGAGGGGGGGCGCACCATTCCTGGAGCTGCTGCAATACCAGGTCGATGCGTGGAGTGGACGGAGCAAGCTCCTGTTCCATCTCCCTGCTCCAAAAATCAATTTAATACATGGTCCCCGGGTAGGGGACGTATCAGATATTAAACTGATAAGAACAGATACTACACTTGATCTTAGCCAAAAGGCTGAGAAGTGACACCACACACTGTCGGAGGAAACGGCCTCCTTCTCCGTAACGTCAGTATCAGTGGTGGGTTGGGACCGGTTGGGACCTGAAATACAATTTTCGGGACATCATCTAAAACAGGAACAACATACACCCAAGATAATGTATCACTGCTGCGGTTCTGTCGCGGTGTTTATAATAAAGTGTCTTTACAAATGCGCCTTCATCTAGACTTCCTAGACACGTGGTGTGCTTTCATCCAATCAGCAGCAGATATCACTTGAGAAACAAAACTCCTTTTACATCACAGTAGGGTACATATGATGCCTGTCTCTTTAAACGTGTGTATGAAAGTTAACAATTCAGCTTAATGAGGTGTAAGGGACCTGTGTGTTTGAGGGAAATCATGTTTTTACGCCTCAGTGCTCAGGTCACAGCAGCTGCTCCAGCGGTCTCCAGTGGTCCCCAGCCTTTCTGCTCACAGAATTCACAGTCCGTATTCAACATTTCTAAATATTTTCCTGCTCAAGAGTGAAGATTTTAGCATTAAGTTTTAGCATAAGAGAATTTTAGCTCGCTGCCAGCATTGGTCTGGCTAACCTGGCTAACCTGTAGCTTAGTTAACCACCTTGCAAGAGTGAAACAGCCCAAAATAGCTGCCAACACATTGGCTTCTTAATCATTATTATCTGGATCGTTAAAGCGACATTCTGTCTAAAGAGTGTGAAGTTAGTGAGTAAAAATGAACTTACTAACATTTAGGGTGAGGGTTAGTGACAAACAGCAGCAGGACACATAATTACCAAACATAACTGGGTAAGCTTTTACACAATGCTAACATGCTAGCGACATGGACATTAACTGTGAAATATTTGCATAAACCAAACATAAAGGAGCATTTCCACCCGGTGAAAACATTTATCAATTAACCGTCTGTTACTGTGACAACTTAACTGAAGTCTAGGTCAGCATAGCTGGCATTTCTTATAATCAAATCTAGTTTTAATTTTTTTTATTTTACAGAATCGGAATCTAACAAGAAAATATTTTAAAGGGATTCAACCAATCAATCTCTTTATTATTATCATCTCTTCTTCTTCTTCTTCTTCTTATTATTATTTAAACTGGAAAAACATTGAGGGCAGAGCTCTCATTTACAATAAACATGAGAGAAAAGAACACCAATTAAAACAAACATTTAAGTACAATTAATAAATAAGGTAACAACTAAATCAATTACAACAGGTCCAAACAGAAGTTAAAAGAGGATTTTAACAAACACTTTTATTTTTGAAGTGCTTTCGTGAGCTCCAGGTGGATGGTGCACAGAAGCAAAGGCAGGTCTTCCAAGCTCAGTATGAACTCAAGCCACCATGAGCATAAGCCAGTCATTAGTCCAGGTGTAATGTGGTCCAGTGGACAAAACCAGCGTGGAAGTAATATGTGAAGGCAGCTTTTCAGTAAGGGCCTCGTAAATAAACAAATATGTATGCAAATCGCCCCTCTCAGAGAGAGAGCCACTCAACCTTTTTGCACAGGATGCATGTTATAAGATTATGAGTGTTCTAAATATCACCAGTAATGAACCCGAGAGCAGAGTAATGGACAGCATCAGCATCATGACTCTTTTCATATTGGTGCCACTTTTTGTGGTGATGATGAGATTATTAAAATGAATAATTTTTGGCTTATCCTCTTCAAAGAATATTTATATTTTGTCTCCACACCCACTGGAACCATGTATACAGGAAACCTAATTCAGTCAACAATATGTGACAAGAAATGTTAATACAGAGTTTAATACATTTTGCAGTCTAAAATGGTGAGAGATTTTATTTCATTTATATCAGTAGGTTCTACTGTAGCTTGGTTCTTTATAAATGTGGTTAGAAGACTAAAGATAAACCCCTCAGATTAATTTTCTCTGATTCCAAGTGAGGTGTTGAAAATATTAAAATGTTTCAAAAAACGATTGAAAAATTTCTTCAATATGGTTAATCTAGTCGAACACACAAGCACAGAATGAGGCAGCTTATACACGCTTTCTGAACTGAGACGTCAGCTCACTGTGGTTGTGTTTACAGTGTGTTTGTGTTTCTCGGTATATACATGTGAATACACACTTCCTGTTTGACACGTTTTACCAGGTGTGTCACAACACGAATACCGACTGACTCAACCTATGCTACTTTCATTTTGTGATAGTGTGTCTGCAGATACACAGGTGAGTGTTCGTTGGGTGGTGGGTAATGAGTTAACTGAGAGGGATTTATGTGTGCTTGCTCTATAGTTTTCTTCCCCCAAGTATGTGTGTGTGTGTGTGTGTGTGTGGTGTGTGTGAGATCACGTAATGCGTAGTGTATGTTTGCTCAGTAATCTCTGGCTGAACCTGTCTGATAGGTGTGGGCTGGCTGGCACTGACTTGCGCAGGTATGAAGAGAAATCCAGCACAGTCCTGAGCTTAGGTCCTGAGAGAAGAGAGGAACTCCAGCACCTCAGTGTCGGGCACTCTCTGATTTCACAGAGGGGGGAAACAAAGACACCAACACCTGTGAAAACGGTGGAAGAGGAAACCTTGGGACGAGAAAAGGCTGTTGTGGAGGGAAAAGGACAGAGTGGAGAATGCGTCAGAATGTGAAATAAACTGGAAGAGATTCTTCTTCAGTGGTTTGACCAATGGGTCTGGGATTCTAATGTGGCATTTCAGGCTCTGGCATGTACAAGATGTTGCTGTGTTTCTCAGCATCACACTATATATTTGTGACCTAGGTAAGCATTTCCAACACATCTTTATAATTTGGTCTGTCTCCAGAGATCTGACTGATTTGGCTGTTGTGTTTGAGAGCATTCCTACATGGCAATGTGCATTTGTTCAGGACTGAATACAGAGAACTGAGAATATGGCAGGAGTGGAAACTCACAGCATTTTCTCAGGTTCTGTTTCTTAACTTGGATACCTGGGCTAAGAATATCATCACAGTCCTGCACACATAGCTGTGTCCTAGAGCACACACAAATTCCCAATACACTTGAGAAAATTTGAATCCCCAAGAAATTAAAAAGGAACTGAGAAGGAGCAGTAAGGAAACATTAGAGCTGTGATTGGCTGATGAATTACCAAGGCTCTGAAGAACATTTATTTAATGCAGTCTTTCACACAGAAACCATGGTAAGAATTTTGATGTATATGTAATGGAGGTTTGTTGCATAATCATTATTTGAACTGTGATGTCTGAATAAAAGAACAGGCACTTTTTCCCACACCATCTTATTTCTTCGTCAGCACTGGTATTCTCAGGTGGAATTCTTTCCCAGTGTTTCATTAAGCAAACACACCACCAGCAGAACCAGATCCCCCACTGAAACTCCTGTGAAAATATTTGATGAGGGGGGCAGCCAGAACAGTCGAGCCTAATGCTCAACTACAGTCAAATTGGTACTTCTCAGCTTGTTTGACAAGTTTCATTCCTCCAGCAAGCAGCCTGTAATGTAAAAGAGCAGCACATTTGTGACTGCACATGGAATTAGCTGGTCATGAGTCACAGTGTTTGCAGCAACAGTGACTAGCTGCGTCATGGTAAAATATTTTCTTTTTATAGAGCTCTATTGTGTCGTACACTGAAATGTTTCAGCTGTAATTATGGTCATACCCAGATGAAGGTAGAACATTAGCTAAAAGTGCGAAAGGTAAAGGTGTTTATCATAGTGTGTGCAATATCTACTTACAGTAATATAGCCTTTTTAAATGCTGCATTCATGTCTATTTACGTCTGCACACCTCTGTAAGAATTCATCTATGGCACTGAAATGTTACTCACAGTGAATCTAAAATCTCTGTCTTCTGTCTTCTCATCCTTTTCACTTTGGAAGCCGGAGCCATCTCCATCCATTCTCCCCAGAGGAGCCTCACTAGGTCGGTGCAGGAAGATGTGTTTTTCTCAGTGGATGTTTCCTGCAATGGGATCCCCACCATACAATGGACCTTTATGTCAGGTGTGGTGAGTCGCACCATAGGGACCTGGCAGCCTGGGGTGTACACTAACATAACAGTGGATTACAGCAGCAGAGTACAGTCTTACAACAATGGCTCTATCGGCCTGTCAGACCTGCGGCTGCAGGATGCTGGATTCTACGTGGTCACTGTTACAGAAACAGCAGGAAGCAGCAAGGATTCTGGGTTTGTCCTGAAGGTGAACGGTGAGTTGGATCTGGGCTTCTGTGTAGGTTCATCCTAAGGCAAATTGATGAGTGTTAGATTTTTAAAAAAATCTCATCTAACTATGGTTTCTTTTACACTAACAGCCTAGAGTCATAGGTTTAAGGAAAGTAGCACTGCTTACTCTAACACTCTTATACCTGCTGCCTACTTCAAGCAACAGCAAATCAGAATAGAATAAACACAGCAGGAACAAACTAAATAAAGCTAATTTTTTTTTTTTTTTTACCAAGGAATGATTTTGTAAGCATTGATGGCTCTAGTACAAACATGAAATAACTACAAGTCTTAAAGGTCCACTATTTTACACCTTCCCTGACTTTAATTTAAAGATTTAATATTCATAATAAAATATATTTGTGGTTTTAAATACAAATAAGGCTCTAGAAACAACAGGTTGGTGAGCCAATCAGAAGACAGGCTCTGAGCCAGCTCAATTTAAGGCTCAGTTTCTGGGCTGTGTGCATTTCTCTGTCTTGCTTTGATACTTTCACAGTATTACAGAAGCTAGACCTGCTTTATGATCAACACAGACAAGGAAATCTCACTTTTTACAATATGGGACCTTAAAGCTCCACTTTGGCAGTCTGACTGCAGGTGTGCACGGTGTGCTGTCAGGGTGTAAAACTGTATCTGTTGATATTAAAAGCAGGCTTGTGAGCAGAAAGTTGCTGGTTTGATCCCCTGGACTGGCAAGACAACTCTGTCCATTAAAGTGCAAAAGCAGCATTTGCCCCTCCCACTTACCACCACATGACCAAGGCACCATTATGACCTGACACAAAATCTTTGTGTTAAAAGGATGGCACATGAAAATAGTTACATGTTCTGTTAACAAATCTAATGTGAGAATGTATTTATGTAAGGGTGTATTATTTCTTACCATACTTAACACTGAATCATAGCAATTGCCTTCCTGCAGCTGTGTTACCTTACCTCTGCACACAAGGCGTCTCATTATTAACATATTTGTTGTGTGGTAACATCTTTGGAAAGTAGTCTGTGCACGAGGTGATTCTGTGTGAAGTGAATATGATTTGGCTCCTGTGTCTCTGTCCTCCAGAGGTGCTGTATGAGGACCTTCAGTACCTGTCTGTCTCTGCCTTGGCACTGGCCTGTTTGGCCCTCCTTCTCATGCTTGCTGTGTGGCTCCTAGACAAGGCCTACAGGAAGATAGTGGCCTGGAGACGCAGGAAACAGATGCCAGGTAAATAAGTAAACTTTATGAACGAGGTTATCAGTTTGTATGAAACACCTTCATGATGAACTTCGCACTGAGCGTCAAACTTATCAAAAGATGAGCTTCCCTTCCCTACTGAATGGGGGGGGGGGGTTTACAGTAGCTACTTTTCTATATAATAGATAAATAATTTTAAACAAGGATATTACACACGGGATCATAATAAAAACACATTTTACATGAACTTGTATGAGAGGGTTGTTTGCACTGCAGTTGATAGTTTACTCAGTCTCTTTTTCTTACTGGTGCATTATTGTGTGAAATGTATGCATATGGTTAGGTGGGTGTGAATGTGGGCTGAAGTTATGTGTTCTGTGTAAGTATGGGTGTGTTTTGAGTACAAAGGTCTGCAAAGTTCTATTGTAGCTCTGTTACACCTGTATGTTGTATTCATGTTAGTTTCTGTATTGACAAAGTTTAATTCCTCCTCTATGCAGAAAACGATGCAACAGAGCTGCAGCCTCTTTGATGGATGTCTGGCTGTGCTCTGTACCTGACATGAAAACACTCCAGAGGCTGTTCATCAAACGTGTCAGTTCTGCAAGACACTGACTGTTTTTTAAAATCAAGGTGTTGTGTACATAAATGAAATGAATGTTGTTTTTTTTGTGTGATGGGAAGATGGCATATCAATTATGAAAAACTGTATCATGTTTACGCCTTATATTGAATACACATGCAGTTACTGTTCACTGTTGATGTCACTGGATTGAATGTAAATAGATCAATCATGCCATTGGAAAAATACAAACTGTATTTATTGTATAAGCAAATGAAACGTGTGGGTTTTTTTTTGTTTAACTTGTGGCTTCTTCACAACCATCATCCAAACTTGAATCAGGCTTTGGAAAAACACTGAGTTATAGGTAGTCTGTATCAGACTTCAGATGCAGATCACTTTACAGGGTGATTTTTTTTTAAGTAAAATGAATAAGACTATTACTTTTTTTTAAAAAGTGTGTAATATACTACAGCTACAACTTCACACATGGTTCATTCTTAAAACAGATGAATCAGACTAAGAAGAAAGGTTTTGCAAAGGGCTCAAATCAGAGAACACAGAGACTCGCTCCTCTCAGTGTTAGAGCTTTATTCTTATGATGACGTGACAAAACAACACTAATACATACTGATAGGCTTTTCATTTTTTATCAAATCGTTTGACGTATACTGTACAAACACTCCACACCTTCCGTGATCAAAAACAAAGCAGGGAATAAACAAGTCCATGAGTTGGCTGAGTGTAGGGGAAGGAAAAGTCTCATTTTTAAAAATGTTGCCTGTATCATGGCTGCAAATGTGTTTCTACCCCCTTCAGATTTTGTGGCTGACTTGATGTGTGAGTTGTTGGTTGTCCACTTGTGCAGACAGAGGCTTTTGTCTAAGGACAGGGGGTCAGTGCAGCCATGAGGAGCTCCATCTTGTAGACGAAGTTTCGTCCCTCCATCTTGCTCCAGTGGACCTCTTTGTTGGGTCCTCTGAGGTGGCTCCACTTGGCATCCTGGATGACGTCGCTCTTCGGCAGCTCTTTGGTCTGACTGCGGGGGAACTGGACCAAGACTTTACACCCGCTCTCTGGGCCATTACGCACTTTAGAGACAGACAGATAAACACATTATCACTCAATTAGTGACTAAACTCTGTGTATGTTAATACAACCATTTAAGGTTAGAGGTCTTGTAGCAACCTGTCTCTTTGATCTTTAGTGATTTTGTACTCCTCTCAAAGTTTGCACAACCACCGGAGACAGGGTGTGGCCTCGGTGTTATTAGCTCTACACAGGTTACAATAAAGAATGACAGCAATAGCCCAATAATTCAAAATGCAACAGGTCTTATCTTTGGTGCATTGCATTCTGGTCACTTGGGTTGAATAGTGGGTTGCAATTCTTATGACTCTTTCTCTGTGACTGAGTGTAGGAGGGAGCCCTTGTTTGACACAAAAACCTAATGAGACTGATTATTTTGTTCTCAAGCTAGTTGCTCTGGATATCTGGCATGAAGCTGACTGAGAAAAAACACACCAGAATGGCAACGATAAAGCTTCTCAAATGGCTGATTTTTACAAGTTTAATAACTGATTTTCCCTAAGATTTTATGAATGCAGAAGAGGATTTCCTACTTGGATCTTTTTAATACATATGATCATACTTTCTTTATGAATTTACGACAGCACTATTGTAGCAGCACTTAAATACAATACTATAAAAAAAACAGAGAAATGTTTCAGCATTTTCACCTCAGGACCAACCTCCCCCGTCTCACCTGAGATGGCGTACTCTCCATTGGGAGAGGCTACGGTGACAGCGGAGGCGTTTCCGATGCTCTCCACCGGGCCCAGGCCTACGTGGTTACTGAAGCTCAGGACATGCCAGCCCATCACTTTGGCCAGCTGCTGAACCGCATGCACCTGATGCTGCGACATCTGTAGTAACACAAAACGGACACAGGCAGCCATACACATGACTTTAAAAAGAGACAAGAAAAATTTCAAAACAACAACAACCAAACCAAATGCTCCAGAGTTTCATATACAACAGGTCTGCAGCCATACACACTGCTGCAAGTAACTAAACCATCCTCCACCAACTATGTGGGAAGGCCGCTGTGATACCTGTGAGAGAAGGAAGTCCTGCAGCTCCTGCTCCTGGTGTGACAGTGTGATGACACGTCCATCTCTGTGCACCACTCTGATCTGCTCGACGCCGATGTTCAGCTGCAGCTGGATTGACCTTAACACACAAAACATGTTAAATCTTATCATCTTATTTGAAAATGGTCATCCATGTCACTCAAGTAGAATAAGACCAAATACAAAATGAGGGAATAAAAATAAAAACAAACATATCCATCTCATAAAAACAGAGAACTTGTGGTATTTTGTTTTGTGTGCTTTGCCGCCATGTAAGACATGTAAGTCACTACTTCTAATTTCATGACTGGATTAAATTAAAACTGAAGGCAAAGTTGAAACTATGCGTGTATAACATGCTGAGAAACATGGAAGGCCTCCAACTATATTTCATAGCTTTCAACTCACATAATTTGAATAGGTTAGTAAAGAGCTGGCAGACACACACACACAACAGCAACACATTAACAGGTTATCTCCCATATTATGGCTCTCTCTGCGCTCTGGTTCTTCCCTCTTCTCCTGCCTCCTTCCTCTCCTCCACTTACTTGCAGATCTGCTCGTAGCCCTGAGAGGTGATGAGCACCTTGACGCTGGACTCATACACATCGTTGATATTGGACCAGTGAGCCTGGATCTGGGGGTCTTCAATTCGGCTGGCCAGGCTGTCGATGGTCCGCGCTGTCCTGGTGACCAAAGATGCAAACGTTAATACTGCTGAATTGTGAAGCACAATGATACAGAGTACAGTTCTTTATTGGGCATTATACAGCCCACAAAGAAAGTGTCTTTGACAGTGTTAAAGATATCACTGGAAACCAGTATGGATGATAAGGTCTAAGAATTATTTAAGATTTAAGATGGATGGATGGACTAACAGACCCATACCTAATATATTTAAAGCCCATGTATTTTATCTAAGATCAGAGTTCCTGAGAGATTTTTCAGCCCATTTTTGCTAAAACCACATCAATTTTTTTTTTATAACTAACATTCCTGCTTATGTTAAGATAGAAAAAATACTTTCTAGTATTTTTGGAAGGCATTTTAAGACGTTTCAAGATCTGCAGATACTCTCTTCATGTGTTTATAAATGCATTTCTCTCAGATCAAACTATGATGAACAAAGACAAAGTAAGCCACCTGTTGGCCAAATGTACCAAATATTAACTATTTGCAAGACCTCCAGGTACTTCCATTGTAAACTGTGACTGATAATAAATCCATCACCTGCCTGGGTTTGCATACAGTATTTCCAGCGCTCAAACGTGTTCCTGAAATCTTATTCAGAGAGACACTCAATCTCTTTCCACATAGTTTCTGCCTTTTCACAGAAATAAGTGCACAACAGTCCCCACCTGTCTTCCACATCTCCAGCATGTGTCATTGTCCTTTAGCTTTAGTTCAGTTCAGTTCAGTTTTTTTAATTATCTTGGGTGCAAGGCCTGGTGGAAAGCACAATACAAACATAAAAGAATAGATGGTAAAACTAAAGTTACCTGCTTCGTAGGAAGATGTGTTTGGCCTGTTTGATGATCTTCTCCAGCAGTCCCTCACTCTGCTGCAAGCTGGAGATTTCAGCTTTGTCGTAGGCCAGCGGCCCCGCCAGGCGCAGGCGCTTGTGGCCAAACGGGGCACTAGCAGGATGTGGCATCACCACAGAGCTCAGCTGCTGCTTGTGGAACTGTAACAGAAACAAAGTTGTTCAATGCAGTGAGCATCAGTAAAATTAAACCATTCTGAATGAAGTCTCTCTCTCTCTGATATTATATATATATATATATATATATATATATATATATATATGTATATGTGTGTGTGTGTGTGTGTGTGTGTGTTTATGTTTATGTATAGATATATATACACACACACACACACACACACACACACACACACACACACACACACACACACACACACACACACACACACACACACACACACACACAGGTGCTGGTCATATAATTAGAATATCATGAAAAAGTTGATTTATATCAGTAATTCCATTCAAAAAGTGAAAGTATAATGTATACATTCATTCCACACAGACTGATATATTTCAAGTGTTTATTTCTTTTAATTTTGATGATTATAACTGACAACTAATGAAAACCACAAATTCAGTATCTCAGAAAATTAGAATATTGTGAAAAGGTTCAATATTGAAGACACCTGGTGCCACACTCTAATCAGCTAATTAACTCAAAACACCTGCAAAGGCCTTTAAATGGTCTCTCAGTCTAGTTCTGTAGCTACACAATCATGGGGAAGACGGCTGACCTGACAGTTGTCCAAAAGACGACCACTGACACCTTGCACAAGGAGGGCAAGACACAAAAGGTCATTGCTAAAGAGGCTGGCTGTTCACGAGGCTCTGTGTCCAAGCACATTAATAGAGAGGCGAAGGGAAGGAAAAGATGTGGTAGAAAAAAGTGTACAAGCAATAGGGATAACCGCACCCTGGAGAGGATTGTGAAACAAAACCCATTCAAAAATGTGGGGGAGATTCACAAAGAGTGGACTGCAGCTGGAGTCAGCGCTTCAAGAACCACCACGCACAGACGTATGCAAGACATGGGTTTCAGCTGTCGCACTCCTTGTGTCAAGCCACTCTTGAACAAGAGACAGCGTCAGAAGCGTCTCGCCTGGGCTAAAGACAAAAAGGACTGGACTGCTGCTGAGTGGTCCAAAGTTATGTTCTCTGATGAAAGTAAATTTGGCATTTCCTTTGGAAATCAAGGTCCCAGAGTCTGGAGGAAGAGAGGAGAGGCACAGAATCCATGTTGTTTGAGGTCCAGTGTAAAGTTTCCACAGTCAGTGACGGTTTGGGGTGCCATGTCATCTGCTGGTGTTGGTCTACTGTGTTTTCTGAGGTCCAAGGTCAACGCAGCCGTCTACCAAGAAGTTTTAGAGCACTTCATGCTTCCTGCTGCTGACCAACTTTATGGAGATGCAGATTTCATTTTCCAATAGGACTTGGCACCTGCACACAGTGCCAAAGCTACCAGTACCTGGTTTAAGGACCATGGTATCCCTGTTCTTAATTGGCCAGCAAACTCGCCTGACCTTAGCCCCATAGAAAATCTATGGGATATTGTGAAGAGGAAGATGCGATACGCCAGACCCAACAATGCAGAAGAGCTGAAGGCCACTATCAGAGCAACCTGGGCTCTCATAACACCTGAGCAGTGCCACAGACTGATCGACTCCATGCCACGCCGCATTGCTGCAGTAATTCAGGCAAAAGGAGCCCCAACTAAGTATTGAGTGCTGTACATGCTCATACTTTTCATGTTCATACTTTTCAGTTGGCCAACATTTCTAAAAATCCTTTTTTTGTATTGGTCTTAATGAATATTCTAATTTTCTGAGATATTGAATTTGGGATTTTCATTAGTTGTCAGTTATAATCATCAAAATCAAAAGAAATAAACATTTGAAATATATCAGTCTGTGTGTAATGAATGAATATAATATACAAGTTTCACTTTTTGAATGGAATTACTGAAATAAATCAACTTTTTCATGATATTCTAATTATATGACCAGCACCTGTGTATATATATATATATATATTTGGGGTGGTATTTATCCTGGTTCAGATTGGTTGCAGGATGTCTGCAGACAGAGCAGTAGTAACTGACAGATAACTCTGCTTTGATGTGACTGTAAACCATATTTTCCATGTGGGACAATAAAGACTGAACTGAAATAAAACTGTATTCCATTAGACCCATATTTATATTATTTACAGATTCATTATAGAAGGATAGCACAGAAAATGTAAACTCAAATCATACCAATGATTTTGATATTTAAATATAATTCAGAATCTACAATCATTTTTTCTTTCCTCTATGACTATAATTTTATGTTGTGAAAAAGACACAAACTGGTTGTAAATGTTTCCAGCTGAGCTTAGTGACCTTAGTTAAACAATATAGCCCGACTGACACAGGAATTACAGGAAGCTCCAGGAAGGGTCCTAGTTGTTCTACACTTATTCCATTGAAGAATTATGCTGTGAGACTTTATACAGACAGGTTTCTGTCCAATCAATTGAACTGACCTCAGTTGGACTCCAATCAAGGTGTAGAAAAATGATGAAGAGAAAGGGAAGGCACCTGAGCTAAATTTCAAGTGTCACAGCAAAGGGTCTGAAAACTTCTGTCAGTGTGACGTTTCAGTTTTTCCTTTTTAATAAATTTGCCTGTTTTTGCCTTGTCATTATGGGG
Source organism: Trachinotus anak (assembly GCF_046630095.1). Classification (NCBI taxonomy): domain Eukaryota; kingdom Metazoa; phylum Chordata; class Actinopteri; order Carangiformes; family Carangidae; genus Trachinotus; species Trachinotus anak. The sequence continues at coordinate 693,525 of NW_027273865.1, forward strand.
TACTGAGTGTAGTATGATTAGGTATTTTTTTACATTTCTGCATAAGGCTGAAATTTAACAGAATGTGAAAAGTGTGAAGTGAAAGGGTCTGAAAACTTTCTGAATGCACTGTATATGCTGAGACTGCAGTTACTGCAGCGAGGTGCTGATTCTACAGGACAGTAGCTTCAGAAGAGATTGAGAGAGACATCACACAGCGTCTCACCTCTCTCATCATTTGATGCAGATTGTGTTCCAGTACGTAAAGGTGGTCATCGGGTTTGGGTTTCTCTGGAGACGCCCGATGGTTCTTCTTCTCTCCTGTAGAGTGGCACAGTGAGATGGACAGCTGCAGACCTATAAAGGGAATCACAGGAACAAACAGCGTATGAGTGTGTTAGTTTTACGCCTCCACACACCGAACAAAAATAAAAACTGACTCCTGAGCTCAGTTGATTGATGATTTACAGTGTTTCATCAGTTAACAACGTTTTGAGTAAATAAAATGTAAATAAGGCAGAATATCTGTATCAGGTGAGCTATTAAACTTTGGATGACCTATACCTGTTCAAACAGCTGTTTTTATCCCTTTATCTTTCTTTAGTGTTTCTATGTTCATCACATACACGTCATTTGCCCACTTTTAAAAGTATGATACTAATGTAAAACTATAAGAAAATAGCACGGGTGGTGCCTGTGGCGATCAAACCGACTACTGCTGGCAGTGGTTGTATTTAGCTACGGTGTAGAAGTATAAAAAGCCACAAACTGACACACAGTCTGTGTACTTTATATACAACAAGTATAGATCTTGCCGTGATTTTGTCCAACAAAAGGTTTTCCATCTCTGACGGTGTCAGAGGTGTTCTGACCTGGGAAGGGCTGCGAGATGATCTGATTCTTCACAACAATGTGAGGGATCTGGGATTTAATCTGGACCGCTTCCCTGGACAGCTGGGCGAAGATCTCCTTACAGAGCAAAACGTTCTGAGCTGCCTCCAGCTTCACATGCCACAGCTGGGTTCCTGGTCAGAGAGGAAAAGAGAGATCAGATGAGAGTGATGGGAAGAAATGAAAGATGATAGAAAAAGGTGGAACATGGAGGAAGGTAGAACAGGGAAATTTCAAAGATGTGATACATTTACTACTTGTACAGACAGAGATTCAGGTCCCAGATGTCTATCAGAACAGAATATATGGAGTGTCCTGTCTTTGTGTATTGAAACATACCAGCTTTGGTTTTTTGTGGTCTCCTGAACAGGTTGACTGTTCCCAGATCACCAATGTCTGGAGCTTGCTTCTGTATGGACACCTGAAGACATGAACAGTACTCAACTATCAAAACGAAATGTTTTCAAAATCTTCAAAAAACACACAGGTGATTACAGGTGACAGCAGCTAAAAAAAAAATACAATGAGAAAATAATAGAGTTCACCAAATTATTTGTACATAAATAACTCTAATATTCTCCGGTGCCTCAAAAACTGTATTTTAATGGAATGTGCCATCATGGAGAGACACGTTCATCGATCTTTTGTTTACTTCTCACCTTGATATAAGCAGATCCTTCCAAATCACTGGGGATCTGCACATCAAGGGGGCAGTAGTCCTCTGGGATTTTTTTGTCCAGATCAATGTCTGTGTTCTTGATCACCTCAAACGTGCCGTGATGAGGAAAAAGGGAACCTGCATTGGTAAGTAGTCAAAACACATTAGTTTGGAGTGAGACTACAAGTGAAAGTGTCCTTGTCTTACTTACTTACTGTAGAACACAGACAGACAGCAAAAGCCTCTAAAGCCTTTTACAGGCTTGTCTGAGTAAACATTAGAAGCCTCATTACCTGCACTGCGGTAGCTGAGGTCTCCCAGGATCTTGTCTCCCACTTTGCGTAGTTTCCACTGTGAGCGGAGTCGCAGGAGTTCAGAGTTGAAGTCCCTCTGCCTCCTGTTCTCCTGGTTCTCTGCTACTGACTTGGTGAGCTTCTCCGCTCCCTTCAGGAGGAGCTGTGCTGCTGTGGCCAGTGATTTCTTTTTACTGATCAGCTGGAACACCTGGGGGGTCTGCACAAAGGCAATAAAATGCTGTTATGGATGGATAAAATGTGTATCAAACTGCACAAATCATTTTGAGTAATATAAACCAAAGACGATTACCATATTGGAACATTTCATTAAAGCTATCTGTAAGATATTTATTCAGTGTTGCCCCTCCTGTAGATGCTGACAGTGATGTTCTTTAGCAGTTTACCTTGGCGGCCGTTGGATCCTGAGACACTGGGTCTAAGGCCATGTACTTCTTCTCCTTCACCACGCTGAGCACATCATAGAGTACACACATCTCTGTCAGGGCACTGCGCAGGTTGTTACGCACTGAGTCCCAGGGCCAAAGAGATGGCTGAAACTTCACTGTGCCTGTGTAAAGAAACCACTAATCAGATTTTATTTCAATAGAGAAAACAGAATCCATATGACTCCTATAAAGAGTACATTTTGTTTTGAATCAGACCATCCAACTGTCCTCTATACCATCTGCTACCACTACTGGTAACAGGAAGGTGTTGCAGAAAAGGGGGTCAGTAACAACTGTAAACTCAAGTCTCTTTATCTCTACTGTATGTTTTTAATATGTTTATTTTTTGTCATAACAGGTTCTCACTTGATCTTAATGAGAAAGTCCTCAACTTTCTGGTTATCACCTTTTTTAACTATTTGTAAGTTTTGCTATTGCTAGATAGCCAGCGTTAGCATTAATAGCTGTCTTGCCAAGAGTTTCAGCCACTGTTGTGTTTACAAGACAAGAGGTTTCAACATGAGATCTTCGAGGCAGACTGGATGCTACAGCTGCCAGCTGTTTTGCATGCTAACCTCAGTAGCAGTGGTAGAAAGAAGCAAAACAAGAGTTAACATTAGCTTTGCTTTCCACTACTGCAGACCGCTCTCGGTGTGTAAAAGAATTAAGTGTGATGCTGATCTAGCAACATTTCTCCTAGTCTTTAAAATAAACAGCTGTTAATGCTAATGTTGGCTATGTAGTAATAACAAAACTTACAAATAGCTCCTTTAAAGAATTAGCAGCAGTTTCTATGGGAAAAGTTGTGCTGCTTGTTTCTTGCATTAGTAAAGGGCAGGATCATTACAGCTTGGTTCAAGCTTACACTGTAGAAAATACTAGCTGAAATACCACCATCTATAATGCAATTCAAGTCTTAAAATATAATGTTCTACTTTTATGTAATTGAAAATAATAGAATCCCCTGAAATTGCTTGTTGTTTACCTTGCAATCAACCAAATTTGCTGATTTTCTCCATCTGAAAAGACATTTCTCTAAGTTCCATTAAGTCCTGAAATGTGGGATCTGTAGGAACCTTGACAAAAAGACCTGTGCTCAGTAATAATAGTTATATACCTGCACTTAGCTAAGCAGCAGCACTCTAGCATATCAGTGATGGATCAGTCATAGCTGGTGTCAGTCAGATTCACAGAATCTAACTCTGACTCTAAATCCTTCAAGCTTTCTCTTGACCATACGTAACCTTCTTCTTCTTCTGGCTCCTGCTTGCCCCATTCACGGTCCCTCGGCTCGCCGTCGACCCCATCCTCCTCAGAGTCAGATCCCTGGCTGAAGTCAATTCTTTGTGCCAACTTTGCTAAGTTCTGGGACATGGACAGAGGTGGGACGTATGTCTCTGTCCCATCTAGGGCCACTTCCTGCACCTGCTTCTCACAGGAAGACTCGATGCTGACCCTCACTGCTGGACCACCAGACATGATGACAAGGCTGAGATGAGGAGGACAAGCAGAGGAATTCAATCATCAGACTGTTTGAGACGCTGTGGAGCTCAAAGGAGTCCAGCCAAGAAGATCTCTGCAACCTAACCTCTAGAATGACACTTTTTTTGAATAAGACTAGACCAAACATATGTATTTTACATAACATCAGAGGTCTGGAACAATGGTTCTCGAGATTCTCCAGCCTGTTTTTGCTAAATTGAGGTACAAAAACATGTTATATCCCAGCTGACTACGACTGACTAGAAAAAAAACAGTCTTTATATTGACTATTATACTAGTATATACTGACTTTTATTTAAAAAATGACTGCACTAGCTGTCTTTGATTGTATTTAGCTGCCTCTAGCTAGCCAGACCAGCTATCATTGGCCCCTTGCTAATCGCGCAGGATAAACAAAGACAGCCGGAGCTCGAAAGAAATGTAATTATGACACCATAATATTTTATTCGTGCAATTCTTACCACTTTAATTCACCAGAGTCCCGAATATAATAGATTATTCAGTGGAGTTGTGGCTAAATACGGTTCATTCTTCGCTCCCTCCACAGGAATACACGGACGCTGCTGTCCCCCTGAACAGTGCAGGAACATCGTTCCGGATCGTATGTTCCGGACCTATGCATGCCGTCGATGCTCTCACACCACTTACCCTCTTCCACTACCTGATATATCCGATCACCGAGTACAATTTTCCAAAATTCCGAAATCAAGTTTGTTTAATCAATCGCTTTTCCAAACCAGCATAGCAGCCGTAGCAACTCACAACACTGGAAACAGGCTGGACCTGCAACCTAGACCACAGTTGCAGTTTTAGGTGCTTCGTGTAACTTTCTTTTACTTTGTTTTAATTTGTTTGTTTTTCAGTTGAATGTATTTTAATCGGGTATGTTTTTAAAGCAGGGACATGTTTAGTCCATGGGTAGGAACTAAGAATGATTTTGTTTCACACGGTACGGGTACGGCGGGCAGTTTAAACTGCCGGATGTGACGTTTAGAACAAAACCGTTCAGTTGTTTCGGTTGGAGTTCAGGTGGTAAACAAACAAGTTAATTTAGCCTCTTTCTGGAAATTCATTCAGCCTTTTCATGATTACTTCGCACTTGCTTTACGTTTTAAATGTTTACTTAAAATGTCTGACGTGATGGTGGCAAAGCTAGCTGCTAACGGAGGAGCTACCTGCTATTCACTGTTGGCAACCGTCCGCCGGCATATTTAAAGAAAATGAAGAGAAAAGTGGCCAAATTAAGCCTGAGCCCCAACGAAGAGGCTCGGATAATAAGAGAGGAGCATGAAAGAAGAAGAAAACTGCGAATACAACAGGTAGCTAATGGTGGTGTCTTGGTTTTCTGCTTCACTTCATACCAGTGATTTCTGATTAACGGACACCATAGTTAACGCATGAGGGGTGTTTCCTAAAGAACGATTGCCAGATAACTCAGGTAGGGTTGCTGCTAATGATTATTTCCTTAAGTAAATCGGTCGATCATCTAGTGCAGAAAATATTAAAACTAGTGAAAAGCCATTCAAAATCAGCCAGAGACCACTGTGATGTTTTTAATGTTCAAAGCCCAAAGATATTCAGTGAATTGTCAAATATGTTACAGAAAATTAATTGAGAAATTTTAACAAGTCTGATGTCTCGGGTGAAGTGTTATGTCTCTGATGTCTCTTATTCAAAGTCATGAACGACTTCACTGAGTCTGAGTCACATCAGCTCTGATTGGGTGTTTTAACATTTTTGACCTGGTTCAGTTTGTTAGGCTCATTCAAGACAAATATTTATCTTTATGAAAAACACCCCTCTTGAAAGTTTTCAATTTAACTGAGTATGCATTTACAGTATATTTTCAATTGACACCCAGGTGCGGGAGCAGCAGCGAAACATTGCACTGCAGATCCGCCAGGCGGTTGAGCAGAGGCGTCAGCGTGAGCTGGAGCAGCTGGCAGAGGAGCTGAGGCAGGACTGGGAGCGACAGCGGAGGGAGAAACTCGACACACTGCAGAGGCTATACCAGGAGAGCATCCAGCTTCTCGGCCAGGGACACAGGAGTGCAAAACAAAATGTAAGATAAGACTGGTCTAAAATAATGTGGCAGCTATACTTTGCCAGAGTGTCTGTAGCTGGATGAAGATAATACACCTGTCAATATTGAGCTAGATTCTCCATACAAATGACATCTAAGATGAATTTGGAGAAGCTGAAACTGAGATGATCAAAGGCCAAACCAAGAAGAACATCTGAAACCAAAATGTTCATAACCAGGACATGATGATAATCTCACCAGTGTCCATATCACTGAATTTGTTTGTGCCATTCTTGATTCATTTTAACAAGGAACCCGATTTGGCAGCCATAGCTCAGAGGGAGGAAGAAAACCACACCAAAGCAGAGGAGCGTTATCGAGAAGCCCTGAAGGAGCTGAAATCGCAGAGGATGAAAGACCATGAGAGGCAAAGCCGGTGAGCAGCATCACAAACATTTGCTTGACAAGTGTTTGCACGTTGAATATCATCAGAAAATAGCATTAAGTCTCTTCCTTCGTTTTCTCTAGATTCATCAATGCCAGGAAGAAGGCACTACAGGCAGAAAAGGAAAGATCAGCAAAAGTGGCCAGCCTTCCACCTCCTCCCCCAAACCCCTTTCAGGTGATTCGCCCAAGCAATAATATTAATGACACTGCTTTCCTGACAAGGTTGGCCTGACAAGCCACCCGGATTTACTATCTTTCATTTTAGTTAATGGTATGAATAAGTCTGGCCAAGTGTCTTAAAGGTGACACATCACAAGATGTAGTCTGTAGCCTGATTATCAGACTGAATTGCCATAATGTATCTCTTCATTATTCATTACTCAGTTTGAATCCCTAAACAAATTGGAAATGTTAATGGATTGGAAAGGTTAATCTGTGGATTCAAATGATGTTTACAAATGATGTAGGTTTTGGATTAGGCTTGATTTCTCTTTCTATTTATTCTCCCAACACACAAATAAGCCTTGTTACCAAGTTAGTTAGAAAGTACATTAAAGAAAAGAACAAAGAGAGGAAGAGAAAAAGTGCAAAAGAAAGAAAGTCACGCACATAAGTCAAACAACATGAAAACCAAAGCATCTTTATTCATCTGGTCTCTATTTCATTTGTTTTACTTACTAAATGAAAAAGCACAGATAGCCCATACTCAGACAGTGTGCTGCTGAATGCTGAAATCTCACTGTGCATTTGTAATGTATTGCAAATATCAAGCACGTTTGACAGGATTCCCTCCTAAGGCAGTTGGGGTGTTGACTGTTTTACTGTAGGCCTCCATGTGGGACTGGATTAAAACAGATGTATTGAGTAATGTCAGTCCACTATCAGTGAAGCATTGTGTTGAGAGTCTTTGTTCTGGCTATTTCAGTAAACATGACATATACATCCAACAGTATGATATGTTATCATTTGTTATTGTACATGCAAATATCTATAATCCTTCATAATGGTATAATTTTATTTACATAACATAATGGAGATTTCACAGTAAGCAGGGCTATCCATTAGAGTGTCAGTTGGCCTGATTGGATCCTGTTTATAAAATAAACTTAAGCTTTCGGAGTTGCATAGTTTAGGTTCAAGTCAAGGTAACACTGTCTTTTCTTGTTCAAATAGAACATTGACTCCAGGAAGCCACATGTAGTAAAGAAATCTGATGTAAGTGCCTTCGCTGCCACGCATTACCACATGTCTGAGAGCACAGTGGATAGAGAGGTAGACACGCAGCAGGTAAGCCCTCTGATAATGATGACTATATGCACTCAACCCCATGTTTTGTTATTCTCCCTGATCATAGTTTTCTAATCTGTTGTGTCTGCAGCTTAATGCCCATGAAGAAGCTGAGCTGGAGGCGAGGAGACTGCAGGATTTACAGAGGGAGGAAAAGAGGAGGAGAGAGGAGCAGCTTGAGAAGGCTCGCCTCAGGGGGAAACAGGCTCTGAGGAGGGAACAGCTTGTGCAGGTACAAGTTACCTGTTACTGATAACAACATTTTTCACAAACAAACATTGTTGAGTGACAGCAGGACAACAGTGTGCACCAAAGACGGAAGACCAATCATTTAGGTGATAAAAAGCATTGCAGTGGTTTGTATTACTCGGGAAACACCTAGGATGTTCTGTCTTTATGATTGACACATTTGTCACATAGAAACAGAACGTCAGGTGTCCAAAAAAGGATTTAATAGTAAGATAAAAAAAGACTTCAACTAAAGATGTTTAATAGTTTTGTCTCAGAATGCCAAGGTGGAATGGTTCTTCTAACAAAAGACAAGAAATGTTTAGGGGGAATATTTTAAGTGCAGCTCTTTGCGTCTGATCTGTTTGGTCTCCTTTAGGATCGTGAGCGCTTGCTTGTTGAACTGGAGCACATGCAGCAGACAGACCTGCTGAGGAGGAGACAGCAGGTGTCGCAGATGCCTCCTCAGATCTTCCAGCCTCTCTATAAGAGACAGGAGACGAGGGAGGACTTCCAGAGGGACATGGAGTTTGCCTTTGAGGACATGTATACTGGAGAGAGGAGTAAGGACTGTTCAGTGGTGCAGTATTGTTTTCTGAATATGTTTTGTTACAAATAGCCACAAAACAAGTCTGTGCAGTTTTGTTTAAAATCAGACAAATAATTTTAAAGTAGCTAGAAGGTGGCACTCAGTCACTGCAGTGTTTCACATCTTCATTGTATTGAGCTTTATTTGTTTTGTCATAAAGCAAATTGACCACCATTCAGATAGCAAAATGCCTCAATGCTTTTTTTTTTTTGAGATATAGCATACAGGTATAGTCTTAATGAAGCCTCTTTAAACCCCGACTTTGTCTGTTCCCAGGGGTTAAAGGTGACCTGGTGGTCCAGCTGGTGCCTGAGCCTCTGCCAGCTCTTTCCACAGGCAGCCAGGACCAAGAGTTGGACATCACACTGGATGAAATCACAACACCAGGAACAGAAAACACACAACGTGATGCTGAACAAGAAGCCGCAAGCACGGAGCAGGACACCTTTGCTCAAGGTGAAGAGAAGCACCAGATACACATAATACCTAAATTCATGACGTTTTAAGGGTTCTAACAAGATTTTGTTAAAAAATGGCTTTTACATTTTGGCATTTACACAAAATCAGTACACAGGTTTTAGTTTGCTTTAATGTGTGTGCTATATAAATTCTTCTGATGGACAAGCATCTCAGAGTTACCAGCCTTGAATACAGTCTGACTGTCTAATGCAATAATTTTTACCAATCTAGAACTGCATTCAGTATATTTCTTTATTTGCAGTGGAACCCTCCAAACCTGCCCCGAGACGGGCTTTGAAGAAACTCCTGGATCGTATCAGGAGCCAGAGGAACCAGTGGACTGGCCCCAACAGGCGTGTCCCAGCAGCCGATTCACCGTCTGTCTTCACCGATCAGATCCCAGAGCGGGACACAACCATCGAGACCGGCTCTTTGACCAGCGAGGAGAAGGACAAACGGCCCACCACCGAGCTCCCTGAGCCTGCCCATTTACCACCTGGTAACTTATTCACTTGTAAAAAAAGAATAAATTCAATTTTGATATTAGATGATCTTGAGATTTATCTGCCCTTTCTTTGGATTTTTTTTAACTGGGTTTCATTGTTTACTTAATTTTTCCCCTATTGACACAGATACTTACCTGTGCCTTTGCACATTCTGTATTAATATTAATAATAATAATAATAATAATAGTAATAATAATGATTTTTCTCAGGATGTTACAAATATTTTTTGAATATTTTCATCTGTTTTAAAGCATACAGTCTTACTGACACTGAGTTATATCAGCTGTTTTTTTTCATTGTGTTTAATTCACTTTCAACATTTTGTTTTGCTTTGTGTTTTTTCTTGTATTCAATTCTATCAGCATTGGAGGCAGCAGAGCAGTCAGCTGTAGCAGATACTCTACTTCCTGATGCACTCGCAAACAGAATCCAAGAATTTGAAGAGGAACGAAAGAAAAGGGTACGTCCTGTTCATATGATACAGAGCAGGAATTATTTTGTACACTGTAAATGTAGGCATGAACACTATGTGCTGCCATTCAAAGGTAATCAGAAGGGTTTAAATACTGTTTAAGTACTGTATATCCAATATTTACAGTTGTTTGATCACATTGTAGAAACATATTGTGGAGACACTAGAAAGTGAGTTTTTCACTGGAAATATGATAAATCTTTATCTCCCTCACTTTCTTGTTTAGGCACATACGCCACAATTGATTACAGGTAGTCTTTTGGTATTTCAACAAGTTTGAAGACAACAAACAATTTCATTTTAAGAAGCAGAAAGTTCAGAATTGAGTGCTGGGTTTTATGTCACTCCAAGGTAAAAGTAACCTGTTCAATCTAATACAATCCCTGATAACAGCCCAGTTTTTTCAGTTTTTGTTGATGGTTTGAACAAATCCCCATATTCTATATTCACTGTACATTGAATCCTCCCCCTGCTTCCACTGTTATCCCAATACCACGGCGTTTTTTGTGATTGGTCAGAATTTACAGATCCAGGTGCCCCTCATTACTTAATTAGCCCAACCTCTATCTAAAGCAAGAGTGTGTTGGGTAGGGTTTCCTCCTTTTCAGAGGAGACTTCACATCTCCTTAGCTTTTTCCTGCTTTGAAAAATGTTGCCTTTTTGTGCAATAAAACAGCCACAGACTTTGGCTTGATTCCCTGTTTTGGGGCAAACATACTGAAGGTTTTCTGTAGTAAAAATTCGAAAGCAAAGTGAAGTTGAGTATAATGGGGACTGGTGGATGTTGCACGTACATCCAGCAGAGGAACACAGGAACCTCACTCTCAGATGGCGGGGAATTCCTGCAGAGAAAGCTGATTGACAGAAGGAAGAGGCACAGGTCAAGGAATACCTGGTTGTTCTGGTCCAGTAACTGGACAGATTTTAGTACATAGGTTCTCACTTTTCAGGCAAACCGGAAAGTCTCAACTTGAATTATCTGTATGGCAACTGATGCCTCAAATGCTTTTTTTCCTTCCTCTACTTTAAATTAGATATTGGGACAATATTGAAGCTCTGCTAACTGGGTTCAACCGTCTAGGTAATGTGTGAAAGTTTGCAGCTTGGCAGTAGTCACTGTTTTTAAACATTTCCTTTTTGTTCAGGAAGAGGAGCTTGAGAGGGAGAAGCAGCAGCAGGTGGTTTTGCTCCAGGAGCTGGAAGAGCAGAAGGCTGAACTGGAGCAAATGCTGCTTGAGGCTCAGCAGGAGAGAGAACATCTGAAGGCTGCTATAACCCAGGAAGTGCCTATTAACCAACCAGATATACCTGTCCATGACCAGGAAGTCACCTCTGTCACCCTTGGTCAAGCCACTGAGGTTGGTTAAGTTTTTTAACGTTTTCCTTAGTTGTCCATTTTCAGATTTCTTTATATGGTTGTTGGGATCAACATTCAAGTTAATGATCTGGGCTTGGTTGACGGATTTGTAAGTGTGCTGCTTGCACTGACTGAGTTTCTGAAATAATAATTTTTGGGGTCAAAATCTAATTTGACATTTAAATGGGAAAATTTATGCCATTCTGAATATTCCAGTCAAATTCCAATTTTTACAGGAATAGCTGAGTTATCATTTAAAATATTGTATGTACAGTGTGTTGAGCTCAGTACAGTTACTCTCTGTACTCTGCAGCTTGAGCCTCCTACAGGTGAAGATGACCACACCAGAAGGATTAGAGAATACCAACAACGACTGCTGGAACAAAACAGGTGTGTTTAAAGCCTGACAATAAAATACTTTTTTGTGATTGGATTTTGAGATTTTCACTTTCACCACCTTTCCCCAGAGTTATTATTGTCAACAGATGACTGAATAATTCACCAATCTTATGTACTGTGTAACATTTACCTTCACTCTATTTACCACAGATTCATTATAGAATGCTGTTTCAGGGGATCTAAGGGTAGAGTGTGTCATGCTGTATAGATTTTACAGCCACAAATTTGTGATATCAGGAAATAAAAATAAAATTTTAAAATCTTTGGTCACCTTTTTATTTTAGAATTCACCAGAGATCAGTGGAAGTGGCTCGCCAGCGCCTGGAAGAATACCAGCGAGCTCTGCGAATTCGTTACAACATGACCTCCACATTGATGCTGCCGGCTGTTGTGCCTCCAGGCCTCAGTCACCCACCTCTGCAAAGCACTCAGTCTGTGCATCCTCCAGCTCCTGTACAGTTCCCTACAACTCCTGCAGTGCCAGCATGCCTCCATAGTAAACCACAAACCTCTGTGGAAGTTCCCACAAGAGAGTCTGACATGCTGGCTTCACCTCCCCATCTTCCTGGCTCCAGTTGGAGTGTTGGCTCCAAGTTGCTGCCGGATGAAGTGGAGTCTAATTTGAATAGTCCCAGGAACCAGAGACCAGACACGACTGCTTGGCTGACTGACGATATAATGGAAAGAGTAACACAACACCTTCCTGAGAGAGTGAGACCCTCCTCACTCCCCACAGAACCACTGCCTTACAGTGTGTCCACATCACATCACTCAGCTACCATCCAACTCCACCCAACCTCTGATCCCATCCGAGCCATCAATCCAAGCATCAGAGATGACGCACCTTTGGTTTCAGGCCATGCAGCAGTTAAGCCTAGGACTTTGTCACATGGCTCCCTGCAGACGCGGTCACTGAGCTCCAGAGGGGATGACATGGAGAGGCAGAGGCAAGAGCTGCAGGAGGTACAGAGACGGGTACTGGAGCAGAGGGAGGCAGTGGTGCTGCAGCAGAAGCAGCAAGAAGAGGAGAGGCAGAGACAGGAAGAGCAGCGACGGCGACAGGAAGTGGAGATGGAGCAGATGAGGCGGCAAAAGGAGACTTTACAGGCTCTGATTCATACTGATGCACAAGTAAGTCTGAGAGCTATTCCTGTGCTGGTGTTTGTTACAGTTCAGTAGCTTGTTTCCACACAAATCTAATCTCAAAAAGAAGCTATAAAGCAACAGCTAAATACTGTATGTTTGGGCCTCTTTGATTCCAACAAAGTGCCCTTTTTTTAAATATTGCAAAAGAAATACAGCACATTGAAAAACAACTTTCTTGTTTTCCCATTTTCTCACAGCAGCCAGTCCTGGAGGCTGACAGTGAGGTGTTGGTTTCAGAGAACATCGGTCAGGCTCGCCTCCGATTACTTGTGTCCCTGCTGAGAACTATAGAGGAGTCTAACGGAGGAACTTTATCACATCTAGAAGACCCTCTGGAGAAAGATGGCCTCCCTCATCAACTGCCATCTAGGAGGGGCGAGACGGGTAACTGATATGTTAGATTGTATATAGCTTTTTTTTTTTTTTTTTTTTTTTTTTTTTTTTTTTCTTCCCCTACACACACAATTTCTGTTTAATTTCAGAATGGGAAAACTGTTTCTACTTAATTTATTCACCCCTTCATTTTATATTTCTATTTATGACCTTTTCAAAAATTGCTTGCTGATCTCTGGGATAAGTGCCATGTTGCCTCCTGCTGTTTTGTTCAGTACTGGTTATCAAAATTAGTTGGATTTGGATTTACACATTTGCCATTAAACTCCAACTCATAAAACACTCTATCTTGTTTTTAATCCCCTAGTGACATATGATGCAATAATAGCACTTCCATTACAAATTAAATTGCACACTCAAACACTCACTTTTCATCAAAAGTTTTTTTCAAATTTTCTATTAAGACCCGATCGCTGAGACCAAAGTTCCTGCAGGTCCTGCCCCAGTGTCAGTCCTCCCCTCAGGACTTCTCCCTCCTCCTCGAGCAGCGAAGCCCCCAGTGACCCGAGTCAGGCTGGGAATCCTGGAGATGATGACTGAACAACATGAGCTCAGTGCTATTCAAGAGGTGGAGACACCAGTCAACAGCAGCCAAATCACAGGTCAGCTCAGCCCAGAAACACAAGTAGGAACATGCTGTCATCCCTCACACAAACCTTGCTTCATGCCATGGAGAGGAATAGGAGTTGATTAGATTGTTATTTCCTTTCTCCAGGCCTGGAGGATGGTGTGAAAGTTCCCTCTCATGCTGTAGACTGGAATCCACAGGAGGAGCCAGATTTGTCTGATAGCTCTAACAGGGCTCTGCAGACAGCCTCTGTGTCCAGCAGTGAGCAGTGGACTGCTGAGAGACCACCCAGCAATGGAACAAGCTCAGAGAAATCTAGTCATCTCATCCTAAGAGAGAGACTGTTAATGGGGGCAGAATCTTCAGAGTCTGGTGTGTAGAGGGCAGGTGAAAAGTGATGAGATAAAGAATCCAGATTGGGAGGAAAATGAATAAAGGTATTTACACTTGGTTGAAATATTGTTTTCCAGATTCAGCCCTGAGAATAATCTCAGCACTTTCCTCTGACTCTGGGCGAGGAGCTGACTACTCTGGTCCTGCAATCACAAGCTACAGATCCCCCACAGAGGTAACCTGGCCAATTGAAGATGTACAAAACTTAGTACTCTTTTTCCTTCCTTTTGTGGCAAACCTCTACAGCACAGACTGATAGAAAGCTACAAGAGAAGGAACAGTTTGGTCAATTTGCAGTGAAAGAGCATCTATCTGCTCTCCATTCGAGACAGCCTTTCTGTTTTTGTTTGTCTCATGTGCAGTTGTAACTGGAGTGATGTTTTGGCATTGATTATGCCTATATTTATTTTGAATAGCATCCATACAGACACCAGTGATGGTTCTGTTACATTTTTAGAAAGTGACAAGAATGTCACTGCATAGTGTTTACAGTAATTAATGCCCTCTGAGGTTCACATGAAGTGGATCAATGATGAAAAGTAGCCAAATCTGAGTCCTTGGGCTGTATCTGTCTCAGCCGATGATTATGCTTGAGAAGCTTTCTCCTTCTCCTTCTCTTTTTTTTTTTTTTTTCTTTTTCTCTTTTTTTCCTTTTTCCTTTTTTGTGTGTGTGTGTGTGTGTGTGTGTGTGTGTGTGTTTCTGTATACTGAGCGATGATGTAAAATAACTGTACCTGAAATGTATTTAATCAAAATACATTTCATGATGGTTTCTACACTTGAACTGAGCTCAGTGAATCTATGAGCATATGTAAAGCAATACATCATTTCAAAACAATTGCTTTACCCCCCCAAATATTATGGATTAATATTGACCGTGTGTGTCTGTGTCAGTCTCCTCATGGGGCTCCTGATTCTGACTGTCTGTCATCCACCACCATTTCCACCGGCAGCTACATCACCACCGATCCTGAGCAAAACACTGGTGAGGAACACGATTGTGTCTTGTAGTACACTTTGCTTTTGTCATGCATTGTTGGTGATTTAGACCATGAGGTTGATTTGTACTTTGACTCTCTAGAATAATAGAATAGAAACATCCAAAAAGTATCCAGGTCAGAAAATAACAGAAATTATTTAAATCACCTTACATGAGTTGGCTTGCTCCTCATTATGAGGTAGAGAATCTGATAATGTAGTTTAAAATTGGAAACATTATTGTGGGACCTGTTAGAATATGCTTCAGCTCTGCAGACAGCTGGACCAGGATGCTGCAGATGTCTATCCATCTTAAAGGTTCCGAGATGCTGTTCACAGGACTCACACCGTCTATATTCACCAGACAACATGTTAGTTGTGTTTCTAACTTTGTTATAGCCTAAATCTGTTCTCTTTTCTTCTCCCACTTCTTCTTTAGATAAATCCCCACCTGTCGGACATTGTGAGGAACAAGGACGAGGAGCAGATTTACTCAACATCTCCTCTCCATCCGGTCACAGCTCCTCTGTTAAGGACAGCTCGGCTGCAGGACATCCTGCTGTGGCTGTAGACTCTCTGTTTAATGACAGCAGCATCCAGCGCATTATTGACAAATACACAAGGGAGCTTAACATCTCCCTCAGCACCGCTGGGAGAGCCACAGGTATGCTACACATAATGCATGTTTATTACAAGAATACCCTTTCATTTGTCAACTTGACAGATTAATAGCAGTTACCACATCTCTGCCCTTGTGTTGGGTGCAAGTGAGATGGTCCAACCGTGGCTGAAAATGTTTACAGCTGTTCATAACAGCCACATTCAGATTCACAAGACCAGATGTGATGATACAAAAGTGACACACTTCTGCACACCAGGCAAACTGCTGTGTGACGTGTGTGCTCATTTAATTTTCTGCTTTGGAAAGTTAAAATAGTTGTAGCTTCGCACATAACACCAGGGGTGCACATCCAGCAGTTACAGAACAACATTATCTTTCATTTGGATTTGTGTTTCTGGTCACCTGATGAATGGAGCGCCAATATTGACCCTCTTTAGGCTCTCTTTTTGGTTTCTCCCGACCCCTGAAGGAACTATCTGGCTCTTCACCTGTTAAATGCTCCATGATGTTGACAGTTGTCGGCTAACTGTGTGTGTCTGCTGTTTGGTGCTGAATGGGTAGTGTACAGTAGCCTTTTCTCAGAAAACAGCTGGAA
Organism: Trachinotus anak; assembly: GCF_046630095.1. NCBI lineage: Eukaryota > Metazoa > Chordata > Actinopteri > Carangiformes > Carangidae > Trachinotus > Trachinotus anak. The sequence continues at coordinate 709,760 of NW_027273865.1, forward strand.
ATGACACTATGAGAGCGGTGAAACAGTGGTGAAGTCACAAGCTGGACAGTTAAAGATGAGCTGAAAATCACTATAAAGCTTTGTAAAGCTTAGAGGAGCTGCAGAGTCATGTGATAATTCTCTGCAGGTTCATCACTATGAGTGATGTTGTACTAAACCACCAACACTTCAGACCAAAACGATGCTTCATTAGCCATGCCTCCCTCCTCCCTTTGTGATCTCAGAAAGGTGTTGTGAAGCCCAGGGAAAGTGCTCACTAAACACACAATTAGAAGTATAACTGAATAAAGTTACATGGCAAGAGCCAACAAAAAAGTGATCCAGCCTCAACCATTAGCCCATGCTGGCATCGTCATATGTTCTATGTAGTGATGGCAACACTTGTCACACAAATACATAATATCTCCAGCCAGTAAATAATGAAAACAGCCAGAAAACGGCCCTTCAGCAGCTCAAAGGCTCTGATTTCGCTTTTCACCTGAATGCTGCGTACTGCATTATACCATCTTGAATATGAGTCGTCCCTGTGTCTTTATAAACATGTACACTGTTCATGTTTAGTACAGTGCCTTTTTTTTTTTTTTTCTCTCCTTTTCCTCTGCAGACAGTGAAGGCTCATATCTGGAGGAGCCTGGGTCTGCATTTTCACAGCAGTCTTTGGTTCAAGACTCGGAGAGGAGTGAGGAACATGAACACTCTGCGGGATGTCGGTCTCTCCCCTCAGACACAGCAGGGACACAGACAAGTGGCCTGGTCAGTCACTCACAAACCATTTAGGAAATATTTTAACTTATTAAGAATCAACAGCAATAGACTTGTACTTAAAGGCGCTGTCAGCTGTATTGTACCGTATATGCTGTGCTGATTGAGTGGGCCATGTTAGTCCAGCTGGAAGTCAGTTATCTGTGGCGTCATTTTAAAATGCCCAGGATTCAGTTGATGTTTTGCTTTACCCACAGGAAAGGGACAGTACAACCAATCCAATCTTGGAGCATTTCTCAGGTGAGGTCCCATCACAGGCTGAGGAGCAAGAGCAGGACTCTTTCAGGCCTCTGGTTGGCCAGCTGACAGACCAGTCATCCTGTTTCGTTGCCGACCAGAGGGACGCGACCATGGAGCAACTGGTTGGTCAACCATCGGCTCACTCGTCCATGATTGGTCACCTTCCAGGCCTGCCGGTTTCAATGGGCTTGGATCAAGGTGGATGGGATTCCACTCTGAGTCGGATGATTGGTCGGCTCTCCCATCAGTCCAGCTCTCATTGGCTGAGTGGTGGGCAGGACTTTTATGCTGGTCAGCTGATGGGGCAGATGGCACTGGAGCCATCGAGCACATGGCTAGATGGAGGTCAGGAGGAGAGCCTGATGAGACCGCTGGTTGGGGAGCTGGATAATGATCAGCACAGTGGTAGCTCAGGTAAAAGAAGGGTTGTGTGGGGGAACTACAACATGCAGTAAGGCTGTTGAATTACTGATGGAGAAGAGAGAATCCAACCTTCTACTGAGTGTCTTTAATAATCAGATGATGGCCATTTGTCAACTTTGCAGTGTTTTTATAGTTAAACAATTAATGGATATCCTGCATGTCACTCCCCCTCTCTGTCCAATTTCCTGTCACTCTTCACTCTCCTGTCTAAAGGCTTACAAATATAATTAGAAAATAATGTACAAAAACATAAAAATGAAGTAATGTTTCAAGAACGGGTTCTAACCAACAGTCCATTTAATTGTCTTACCCTCTTTCTCCAAGTGAATTAAAGGTTTTGAGTTTGTCAACTCATCTGGTGTTTATAGATGAAAGTACCCATGTAGACCGTGGTGTCTCATCAGAGGCCAGTTTGCTGTCACACCCGGCATTGCCTCCTGAAGCTTCGTCACACAGTGCCCCCACCCCGGGTATGAGTCCAAATTCAGGAGGCCAGATACTGCAGAACCAAACCAGTGCAATGGACATGGGCCCAGAGAGGACTGAAGGTGAGGCTGGGGTGAATTTCTAAATGGCTGAGGCCTTGTTTATTGTGGTTGTATCAGAGGGAGAATATTGTCATGCACAATATGTGTAAGTGTTGTCTCAGTTTGTAGCGCAACCCCAGAAGTTTGATTTACTTAAAAAACATGAAGCAGAAAAAGAGTCATTCTTTTTCACTGCTTATTTTTGAGTCAAAGGCAACTATCTTGTATTTGCATTTCTTACCCAGTTAGAAATTACTTGTGTTCATGTTTATCACCCTTTTAGTTTTTCCAGGCTCAGACTCATTCCACCCGCTACTGGCTGAGGTCACCCACAACGAAACAGTCGACCCCTCCATGACCTTTCACCTGCTCGAACACAATGTGCCTAACTCTCCTGAAGGACAGCCAGCCAGTGGGGATCGCAGTGTTTCCACGCCTTTTGAAGAGTCTGAGACCCACTCTGATCCTTCTGTTGAGTCTGAACGGTCACCTGAACGCCTGCGAACAGAGAAGCCTGCCTTACATGAATCCTCCCAGTGCCAGCCCCAAGAATCTGTCCTCATGTTGGAAGACACCATGAGGACACATGTGGAGCTAACAGCTCTGAGTCTGTCAAATTTATCCATGTGTGACGATACATCTGTTCTGGGCGTCCCGCAGCCAGCAGGAGGGGCTGCAGAAACAAACTGCTTTTCTGAAAGGCCTCGAGATTCAGTCCCATTCAGTGACCTTTGTGCTGAGGAACTGAAGTCTGAGCACGGTTCAAACCTGAGGAATGATATTCCAGTCTCACATAAGATACTGGTATGATTTTCTTGTTTCTTGTTCACCTTGGAAAACTTTGAGAAAGAAAATATGTTTCAGATATTAACTGACCATTGCAGTCCCAAATCAAGAGCTGCTTATTAAGAACACTTCCGTCATGCAACAACTGCAGGTCACAGATTGTTTTGTGAAATTACATGTTTTTAAAAATTGTCGTCTTTTACTTTTCTAACAATTGTACTATCTCAGTGGTTGATTTGTGTACTTGTCGTCTTTTCTTGGATATTAGGACGCAGCCGGTGAGAAGGGGATCCTGGAGCAGTCAGAGATAACACTAGCAAGCCTGACAGACACCACACTGCAGGACCAAGAGACAACCATCACTGAGGAAGAAGGAATTTGGGAAGACAAACATCCAGCTGGGGTGAGGGAGGAAGGACAGAAAGGCCAAGAGACAGAGGTAACTGTACATGAATATCAGTCATTCAGTCTGTGTTGGTTGTAAAATGCTGTGATTGATGGTATGTACATGACTTTTTGACTTGAGGTTGCAGGTGTCTTTCTGATCTCTGAAAATGAAACTTGTCTCCTACAGAGGTCAGACTCCACACTGTTACCAGAAGAGAAGGTTGAAGACGAGGACCAAACACATCCAGGTAAATCACAGCAGTGAATATGTATAACTTAAAATATGATGCTGTCAGGAGTGCAGCATGGGTGCGATCACTGACTAAACTGTGGGGAAGCCTGCTTCTGATTTTAAATATGGATGTGATCAGGAACAAAAAGGAGCAATATTCAACATACTCAACCAAACCAAATGCATCTAAAAAATCTCATTACTTTTTTCTTATTGCATTCTTTTTTTAACGTGTGAAAAGTAACCCCTTCATTCTTTCCCTTCCTACATTTAGTGACATTCCTGGAGTTTCAGTGGGGTCCTAGCAGAGGCCTGCAGGAGGTCAACCAGCAGAAACGCAGAGCTCTGCTCCAGAGGTCATCCCGCAGGATGGAAGACATCAAGGCCAAAGGGGCTCTTGCCAAGATTCAGGATGAGATCCAAGCTCCATCTGAAGCCAGAGAGCAATCTAAAGCTGAGCAGTGTCAACCAGTCACCTGTAAGGCTAAGACCAAATCAGAACCTCAACATAAGACTAATAAGTCAAAGGGAGGACAAACTGAGCAGCAGCAGACTGAGAAATCTGGCTTCATCAAGCAGAGAAAGCCCCAGCTTCCCCCACCAGGTATCTGAACTTTATACCATTTCACACTTTGATTCAAATCACTGCATTTGTATTATAGGTGGGGAAAAAAAGACCAACCTACACAGGCTCACAATGTAGAGCCTTATTCTAGGTTTCCCCTTTTGGACATTTGCCCTATTTGAAAATTTTACTGTTTTGATTTGTCGATATGCTACTTAAGAAACTTTAAAACTAATACCAAAGTCGCAGTTATCCATGCTGAAATTGTACAAAACAAATATACTACTTTAATAAAAAAATTTTTTTTTTACTATTTTTTTTGATCAGTTCATCTTTTACTCACTCAACTATTCACTGTAACTGAAATTTTGGTCAGATGTGGTCAAATTTTTCATTCCCCTGTATATACATGCCATATGACCATGGTGGGCTCTGTACTGTCTTGAGTTATGACTTGTTTGAGCAAAATGAGAACCTTAAATGTCATTTGAATATTGGCCATAAATCGGTGCCTAGTTAGCAACTGCAGTGGTTATTAACCTAGAAAATTCAACCAACTTCCATTTTCCTGATTCTGTCAGTGAGCGATTCCAGGCTGAAAAAGGTGGATGAGGTGAAGATCTACACACCAGAGCAAAGGAAACAGGATGTTTCCAAGATGCACCAGAGAACTCAGAGGTACTGCAAGAATATTAATGGCTTTTAAATGTCTACACTGAACTGTGAGTAAATATTCCCTATCTGTACAGACACTATGCACCAAAACAGATGTGGCTCTTGGTGTGTCATTTCCAAGCAAAGTCCAGAGCTCTATCAGCCGTAGGTTTACACAATTCAAGAGTCAGATGTAGAGTTGAACCAAAAACAGGATTTACATGCATTAAATCTAAATGATGCAGCAATTGTTTCTGCAGATTGTATGAGCAGCTGGAGGAGGTGAAGCAACAAAGAACAATCAGGAGCAGACAGGAAGCGTATGCGAAAAACAGACTGAAGGCCAAGGAGTTCCACAAGGTAAGAAAAAAAGACTGTTGTAGTAGTTGCCTGAATATGGAATTTGAGGTGATAAATATATATATATATTTTTTTTTAAAAAACCATCTCTTCACAGAAAACCTTAGAGAAGCTTCGAGCCAGCAGACGCGGCAATGACAGACTTTGAATGTGTTTTTTTTTGTTTGTTTGTTTGTTTGTTTTTAAACTTCTGTACATTTAAGTTAATTTGTAAAGTTTTATTAATAAAGCAATAAGTTATTTGAATCTAATTTTGCTCTCAAAGTTTTAAGATTTAATCATAGCACTTACCGAGGCTTAACAAGTATGTGGTTGATGAGATTTTCTTTTAATAAGATAAAACATTCACGAAGTCATTTACACATGTACAAAACTGGTTGTTATTTTGACAGCAATGAACTGAGAAATCCTCAGCTGTAGGCCAACTGCTCCACACTATAGAATAAGTGAGGTCACTTTAGGTTTGGTCTTATGTCCCAAGTGCACAGTCCTGCTGCCTGAACAGATCACCTGCAGCTGGACCGTCAGGTGAGTATGCAACATGTTGGGTTAGACTCATACCTGTTCATCATCCATTTCTGATGTTACAGTTTGTAAGAGATGGCTGCTCACCTGAACCAAGTTATGATTCTGATTCAAACACATGAAGTACTTTTTAATTCCTTAGGTTAGAGGGAAGGTATCCTGTTATTAAAATGATGCTTCAGAGGCCTCTCCACCCAAACAATAATACAGATCATTGGTTACAATGTGCTCCCATAATATTCCCACAGGGGTTCAGGATTCCATCTCTAAGTCTCATTAAATCATCCCCAAACAGCCACAGATTGCTATAAAGTTTTAGTTTTGGTGTTATAAGAGTAGAACAGTCAGTCACACGTGGCTCTCCTTCCCTCAGAAAGGCCACAATGGTGTTATATCTGAGCGTTGTCTCAGTGAGGTCTAGAGTTTGGAGAAAGCTATTGTCTTGGGACTCTTCTTCTCCATGGCAGCCTGAGCTGATTTCATCACATCTTCAGTCTGAAGCATGCTCATGTTCCACGTGGCCTGGAGAGGGTTGAACAAGGTAGTGATGAATAAAAAATGGCAGCCTCATATATATATATTGCATCAGGTGATGCAAACAAACATGTTCAGAAAATTCCTCCATTGTTTCATTAAAGGCATACGATGATCTCACCATGTAGTCCAGTCCCTCTGCCACACTGTGGTCTCTGGCATAGATGAGGTTGATTTTGGTGCCCTGCACAGCCACAGGGCTGCGACCAGCGATCTCCCCGGCTACCTCCAGAGCTCCAGCCATCATGGCCTCCTTATCTGCAAACACTCGGCTGGATAGAAAATGCAGAGCATTACGAAATAAGTGACAGCTTCTCTTAAAACTTACATCACAAAGCTTTGTGGTTGAAAATCTATCTTTGACCTCATCCCTGATGAGGTTCAGTTAACCTGTGCGTTGTAAACTCAAAGTGCTCCAGGTGTGCCTCACCTTCTGCAACTTTATTTTAGCCCTGCTGTAGACCCATCACATGCCACTGCACTGGGCAGATTAAAAAAAAACAACACATGAATGGAAGCATGGCTTCTGGTAACGACAGCAAGATGGTGGATGAGGAAAGAACTTCTGTACTTCTCCAGACACTTTCTCTTATGTTGTATTTGTTCATAATAACACAGAAGTTAATGATAATGCAGAAGTAGGCCTAACTTAGCTGAAAAGAACTGGGTCATCTTTCAAATAAACTCACAAAAAAGAACCAAGTCCTTTTTCTGTTGGTCCACTTTAACAGGACTGAGTTTGTTTAAAAAGTACTAAACATCCTCAGGGTGTTTATAGCCCATACACAAAGCAGTTTGAGTGTGAGAACACCCATTGAGTCCATTTAAAAAGGACTGTGTGAAAACACCTGAAGACTGGCTTCTTAATATAAAGTTTGGATGATCTACAGTCAAACACTGAAGAAAAACTGCATTTGGCATTTTAAGGAAATCTTGCACCACCTTGTTCAATTTGCTATACCCCTCTTTTTTTTTTTTTTACAGACAAAAACAGCAGGCACTTGTATCAGGAAGCAGTTTCAACACTCAGCAACAGCATCTGAGTTTACCAACACTTGCACCGGGGATGTGCATAACAAGGTTATGGTGATGTACTCTGGTTAAACATAGCTTCATGACACAGAACTGAAACCCTCATTAAGCCTGAATTCTGGCTAACACATTAAAAATGAGGATAACAACAGTTCAACAGTTGAAAGATTATGACCCTGGAAGCTGTGTCCGCTCTAGTGTGGCTGACTTCATTTAGCAATAAACACTGTTCCAGCTGATCACTTCTTGGCTGAGGTGACGGCACAGTATTTCTGTTTTCTGCCCAGGTTTAGTAAAATCAATACTGTTTAATGAAAGGAATGTATAAGCTGTGTAGATGGAGCGCTTACCTGACCAGCCCGCTGCTCTTGGCTTCATCTGCATACATCTTCCTGGCTGTCAATGCCAATTCGTTCACTAGGCTGCAGAAAATGGGAGAGTTAATCACACAGCAACAACAGGGACTTACTACACACATAAAGGGGTTTAAACATAAACCTTAAAGGAACAGGAAACTCCAAATTGTGAATTTGTACTTTAATAGTTTTAATTGTGTGTATTGTCATCAGCTCTTCTTCTAAGTTATTGCCTGTAAGTTATTTCTTTATCTAAATGTTCTCTTTATTTCTGTGTTCAGACACTAAAAAAAGACACTAAGCTCATTTCATCACAGAGAGAAAGGGGTGAAAATAGTGAACACTGCTCCTCCTGGGCGTCTGCTCTGGTGTGTCATCAGTTCAGTTAGTGGTGACAGGAGGTGATTTTTAATCTCTGAACTATTACAGGTGAAACGTACAGTACTGTGGAAAGGTATTAGGGACTTTAGATGATAGATCCATCACACAGTCCCACCAGGGAGGCATCTGATTGGTCCAAATTCATTCAGGACGAGTCCAAACGTTCAGAGTCATAAAGAACTACTCTCAGAGACAAGAAGGACAAGGAGACCTGCGATAGAGCCCTGATCTCAGCATCATGGAGTCATGTTTTGCTGTTAAAGCTGCTGGAGCACAGGTAACGTTCATTGCATCAGTAACTCATCCCTTCCTGTCTCTGCTGCACCGATCCACCCACAGAGCAGTGTACAGCTGGTTGTCATTTTTGGTGTTGTATTGATACTTAGGTTGATAGTATTCAGACGAACACACTTGGTTTGTTGTTGGCTTGACTTTGGTGACTCTGGGGACACTCTGTAAATGTTTTCAGTTCTGGTTGTTCAGGGATCATCATCTGAGTGATATACAGTCTATGGATCAAGTGAGATTCCTCTGATGTCTTTACAAGTGAGGCCCTGTTCACACCTGGCGTTAAAATGTGTCTCCACACGTGTCTCGAGTGACCACTTGTGATCAGATCTCACATCCCTGCATTACATGCAAATAAACAGGTATGTGTTGTCTTCAGCCAATCCAACAGACGGGTCAGTTGTCAATGTGTGAGTGGTTAAGCGAATCATTGTAGCAATAGTAAAATATTTTCAGGTCATTATAAAACTGTGCTCGAAATAGGGCGTCAGTAGAGTAGGTGGTCCTTCTATGTGGCCAGGACACATTTGTGTTCACACTGCTCAAAGAATGTGGCCACGTGTTGCCCAGACCACCCCTGAATGTGGTCTGAGTGACCACATCACATATGTGTCCTCAATGCATTTTGGGTGCTTTCACACCTGAACTTAGAGCTGTCCACTTAATGATCCGATCACCTGAGACAGATGTTAATACCGGGCTAAACATGGCCTGTGTGCCATGTTTGTGTGTTGCCATAGCAACCTACAAAAAGAGGCCTTGTTTGCACAGTTGTCATTGACTATATTTGCATCTAATTCAAACAGCCATAATATCATCTAAAAATAAAAAAAAAACTCTGGTGCATTTTAATCATCCTATGATGATTTCCATCACTTTTACATGATTTGTACAGAACATCACATTTGTTCCTAGTAAGAAGAAGATCTTACTCCAACACTTTTTTTTTTTACCTGCGGCTGCCGATGACTTTAGGAAGTCTCTGGAGAGTCCCAACATCTGCTGCAAGTCCAATATCAACTTCCTGTAAAGCCAGACAGACAGACAGACTGTGGCAGCATCATCTCTGAGTATCACATCAGACAGTATCAGAACATCTTTGACATTTTTTCACCTGTATCCTTTAATACAGTGAGGAGTCTGTCTGTGGTTTACAAATGAAAAGAGCTGTTACCTTGTTTTTATTTTTACGTTCTTAAAAACTTTATTCTATGATTTGCTTATTTTCCTATAATAATACACAGTTTTCATTCAAATATTTACACAAAGCACTGAAACTGACAAATGTCAAAAATACATCTGAAAATATCTTTAAAAGATAAATATAAATATAGTTAAATAATTAGAATGGAGTGTAAAAACAAATATAAAGCCTTTTCATTTTATGTTTCAGTTCCTCTGTTATTCATTTTGATCTTAATAATTTAGCTATTCCTGTTTTCCAAACCACATTTCCAAATTATGAAAATTGGATGTACTCACCTTGACCTGGAACCAGGCGTCCTGGGTACACAGGCGGATGTCACAGGCTGTAATCAAGTCGACCCCTGCCACAGAGCACAACATCCACAGAGAACATGACTGTGTGTGAAGCACACAACCACCTGACACCATCACTTCTTTGCAGAAGCAGGTAACTGGAACATTTCCTGGATATGTATATATACAGATCATTTGATAAAAATTGAACTATAATGATGTCCCACCTCCTCCAACACAGGCTCCATGAACGGCCACCACAACAGGCTTGGGACACTACAAGAAGAAAACAAAAATAATGACCAATAAGTCAATATACAACTGAACATTTTCAATGCTGTTTAAAAACATAATCATGTCTGTGACTGGTCTGATCTTATAATTAGAGCTGCAATGATTAATCAATTAAATAATTAGTCAATAAAACTACATTTAACTGCGACTGTTTTGATAATCAGTTATTCATTTCAGTTAGTAAACTGAACATCTTTAGGGTTCTGGGCTGCTGGTTTGAAAAACAAGCTTTTAGAGGTTATAACTTTGGGATCTGTGAAACTGTTTTGTTTTTTTTTAAGTTTTTTATACATTTTATGGACATTTTATGAAATTATTAATCAATTTATCTAGAAAATAATTGGCAGATCAGTCGTCAGTTGCAGGCCCACATATAATTCCTTAGTGTGATAAACAGAACCACTCTTTAGGTCAGACCTTCTCTATGACTGAGAACGTCTCCTGATACTTGATGATCTTTTTCCGGAGGTTCCAGGAAACTCTGGCTGTGTCGTCGCCCTGTGGCTGGAGTACGTCACTGGCCATGTCCATCAGGTCGATACCTGGACAGTAACAGAACATACACAATAAATATAACTCTACCACAAAAACAGTGCCATTAAAAAAACAAACGGCCTGATACCCACCGGCTGTGAAGATCTTCCCTGCTCCAGAAACCACCACCACTCTGCAGTCCGGGTCTCCGGCTATTTCATTAAAGCAATCCACCATCTCACTGCGAGAAAAACAAACACGTCCATGCCAGCGTTAGGAAAACCGTGGTATAATTATTTCAGTTATGAATTACAGTGGTTTACTTTTAACATTAGTTAAATGTTAGAATTCTTTTATCATGTGTCCTTTCATTTCAGGACAAATGTTAAAAAGTGCTGGTTCAAACTGCTGTTTTTAATGTCCAGTTTAAGTCACTTATAAGCCAGTTGCTTTATAAAATATACATTAAATTGTCCAATTTGAAAATAACTTTGGTAGAAATTTGTGTGATACCTCTCAGGCATTCTTGTCTATCAGCTCTGAGTAAAAAAAAAAAAAAAGTAATATTAATGTATTTTTATATTCTTTTTTTTTTTAAGTTTAATGATCCAACATTGATTTTTATGTATCAGTGTGGCTTTATTTATTTACTGTTTAGCCAATAAGTTGCACTTCAGGCAATGTGTATACAAAGAAATAAAAGCTACAGTTTTGCTCTTCGGTGGAATAAAAACAGATTAAAAAGCACGGTAGAAATTCAGGCTCATATCTGATGCAACTGAATCTTCTTAAATCAGAACTTTCTGATTTAAAATTGAAGCAAAGTGGGAGACGAGTGCCAACATCCAGTCCTCACATGCAGCATATTTATAGCAATTTCCCTGAGTAACACTGCTCAAAGGGACTTTTCAGTAAACACAGATTAAGACATAAAACATATCAGCTCTATGACTAAAGAATAATAGCCATGTTGATTTGTTTGCTCTGTATGTTTCTGGTGGTTATGACAAATGACTGCATATGAATGTAGACAGATTCCTGCCTCCAGAAGGTTTTGTTCATGGCGTTGCGTTTCTCAGGACGGTGAAGCTCCACATGTGTGATGGACTCTGCTGGGTGACTGATGGCCAGGGTGGTGTAAGGAGAGGTGGGACCAGCTGAAGACGACATGGCTCTGACCACAGACTGACTGGGCAGCCACAATCCCCTGTCTGAGATGAGAAGACACAATGACAAAAGTTCACTCTGAACAAAACTGCAGCAACAGCACGAGACTGTGGGCGAGGAACTGTGCCAGTGATGAGACAGAGATCAGTGGAGGGTAAATGGCTTTAGCTAGACTTCTATTGTAAAAATAAATAAAATAATTATTATATTATTGCAACTTTTTTCAACAATATTCTGATCCTAGTTTTTCAAATGATGTGGATTTGATCATTAGCTGTGATTTTTGAGCTGAAGGTAAATATTTTAAAGGTAACAATCACACAAATTACTTCCACTAGTCTGTAGCAAAGTTTAATAATTTGGCCACATTTAGGTCTGTTACTAACATTACCTTTACATTATCAACTCATCTCCAAAATTCTGTTTGATAAATTATTTTGTCTGAAAAAATATTATAAAATTGTGAAAAATGGTTGTTTTAATTTCCCTCCAGACCTCAGTGGTCAACTCGAAATGTCTCGTTCTGTCTGATCAATAAAACGTTCATTATCATGACTTGAAAAGAAAAGCTCACGTCCTCATATTTCAGAGGCTGGAAACAATATTTGACATTTTTCCTTTAAAACTATGATTATTTTATTAAAATCTTTGCTGATTCATTTTCTGTTGATCTGGCAATTGATCAATTTGTTGATTAATAGTTGCAGCTCTAAAAAAAAAAAAAAAGATAACTGATCAATAGTTTCAAATATTCTCTATTTCTAGCCTCTTTGTCCTGTTTACTAAACATTATAACTGTTGGAAAACACGTTATTTAATGACCTTGGACTTTTTGAAACTCAGACTTGACTATTAATCAACTACTCAAAAAGATAACCAGCATGTTAATTGTTCATGCAAGAATAAAAACTACTCTCTGTAACCTTGGTGGAAACATAACAGCACACACAGATGAAGCTGCGAGAGACAGCCCTGCTGAGCCGCCGACCCTTCACCCGGTTCAGGACATTTTCACCCGCAAACAGGGACGCGAGCGACGCGGCAGACGCCAGACAGCTCTCATTCACTTCCCAGCCACACCACAGCCAGCGAGCACCGGCAGCAGACTGACACTTACACGTCGTGAGGGTCGACCTGGCAATGACCGACAACATCTCAGGCCGGCAGGCTGCAGTCCGGAGTCTGCGTGGACCAGCACAGCTGCGGAGGAACCCGGTTCACTGACTGGCGTTAGCCCGGAGCTAACTGATGCTAACTGCTAATGAACAAGGGTCTGACCGAAAGTCTGCAAAGTTCGCTGGTGGCCAGCAAACGCGCAGAGGCAGAAATACAGCACGGCTGACAGACCCAGGTTAGGTCACAGCTCTTCACAGCGGCAGAAATACAGCACGGCTGACAGACCCAGGTTAGGTCACAGCTCTTCACAGCGGCAGACCACCATCCGGGCTTCAGTGGACCTTTGCTAGCGGCCTTCGCTCAGCCCCGTCAGCGAGGTACGGTGGCTGACAAGGACCACACCGAGCAATGCAGCTGTTGTCCAAAAGCCTCAGAGAGGTGATGTTCCAGTCGTGCTACCTTGTTATCTACATTTTCTATTTCCATATCAGTCAGTATTTTCTTTGAAACTGTACACATACTCTAGTGTTATTTTACATTCAAACAGTTAATAAAATCGCTTTAGAAAGTAAAGCGCACCTAACGAAACCTCATTTTCTGGTTGAATGGGACACTATCAAAGCTCAAGGTCCTTCAAGGAAAAGCGAAAGCAATATGGTAAATAGATAAGAAAAGGCAATAAGGGAAAAGCGGCTGTTTATTCTGTCATGAATGAACTGTCAGAGACGCCTGTCCAGTGTGAGCAGGCGTTAAAGGAAGAAATGAGGAGAGACAGAGGCTCGGACATGGACAGGGAAGCCAGTGTGTTCTCCATGCTTGTGTTGTGTTGCTTTCTGCCACATGGGTGCACCGTTTGATCTCACATCTCACAGGTTATACTGCCCGACGCTTTCTGCTGACCTACTGCTGCTCAATGAAGAGGGAAACTGGCCCCTGGGGCCCTGAGCTCCAGGTCCCCAGAAGCTTATTGTGTATCAGCTGGTATGTGCATTTAATTGTGCCACATTAAAACACAACACCAGCTGCCCTGATAAGGGCCTTAAGTCCTGATTAATGACCTGAAATTGAGGCCTCACCTGGAAGAGGGTCACTGTGTAAAAGTATTTTAAGACTTTGGTTATTGTGCAAATTGAGCTACAAAGATAATAACTTTTACTCTTATTGCTGATGCACAGCCCACTCCTCTGTTTACACCAGCAGAGATGATACAGTACTGGCCACTAAGAAGAACCAGATGTGGTTTATGTGGGTGATCATTATGCAGACAGTTTCTAATTACAGATTTCCCTCAAGAAAAGACCAGTCCATCATTTTGAGGTGTAGTCAAACCTGACAGAGGTTATTATTTGATTTAGCAGAAACAGGGATGAGCCCACAGTCTTCACACTGTACGGAAAATCCAGTGTGTCTGAAATTACTGCAGTTACAGCAACACCATCGTCTAAAACAGAAACAAGAAAGAGGCTGTAACACTAAAAAGAAACATGGGAAGTCTGTGTGCAGGTGGAGAGGGTCAGCACAGAGTTTCATTCACAGCAGGACCAGGCCTCATGGTGGTGACAGTCTCAGGTATGAGTCCCTGAGTGGTCAGTGATGACAACTTCAAATGCATTCATATTTTTACCCACTTCCCTTTACAGGAGGGCAATATGGCTGACAAACCCTCTCATATGACGGGAACATATTTCATGTTACTATCAGATTTCAAGCAGTGATGAATTATACCGGTGTTTACCTGTAGTTTTTAACTACGACCTTCTTGTCTTTTATTTTTCATTTAGAGAAAGGAGGAGCTTAGAGGAGGAGAGGAGAGGAGAGGAGAGGAGGGGAGGGGAGAGGAGGGTAGGGGAGGGGAGGGGAGAGGAGGGGAGGGGAGAGGAGAGGAGAGTGTAGGAGAGGAGGGGAGGGGAGAGGAGGGGAGAGGAGGGGAGGGGAGAGTGTAGGAGAGGAGGGGAGAGGAGAGGAGAGTATAGGAGAGGAGGGAGAGGAGAGGAGGGGAGAGGAGGGGAGGGGAGAGGAGAGGAGGGGAGGGGAGAGGAGGGGAGAGGAGAGGAGGGGAGGGGAGAGGAGAGGAGAGTGTAGGAGAGGAGGGGAGAGGAGAGGAGAGGAGAGGAGGGGAGGGGAGAGTGTAGGAGAGGAGGGGAGAGGAGAGGAGAGTATAGGAGAGGAGGGAGAGGAGAGGAGGGGAGAGGAGGGGAGGGGAGAGGAGAGGAGAGGAGAGGAGGGGAGGGGAGAGGAGGGGAGAGTATAGGAGAGGAGAGTATAGGAGGGGAGAGGAGAGGAGGGGAGAGTATAGGAGAGGAGGGGAGAGGAGAGGAGGGGAGAGGGGAGAGTAGAGGAGAGGAGGGGAGAGGAGAGGAGGGGAGGGGAGAGGAGAGGAGGGGAGGGGAGGGGAGAGGAAGGGAGAGGAGGGGAGAGTATAGGAGAGGAGGGGAGAGGAGAGGAGAGGAGGGGAGAGTATAGGAGAGGAGGGGAGAGGAGAGGAGAGGAGAGGAGGGGAGAGGAGAGGAGGAAGGAGTGCATTATGGCTGACAGAAGCTCTCATATAAAAGATAAATATCTCATGTTATTATCAGAGTTCAAGCAGTGAACTGATTTCCTGATTTCTGAAGTTTTGAACTGCTGTTAGTCATCTCACCATATTTACCCAGTTATCTTCAAACCAAACAAAATGATTAAAACAAAGAAGAATTGAATGAGCAGGAAACTAAGTTCTGTGACAGATAGTGTGAAAGCAGCTTCACCTTTATCAAAGCACATGTAATAACATGTACTAATGGAAGGTTTTTTTCAGCTCTTGTGTTTTGCTTTGTAGTCAAGAGGATCCTGAAGTGTGACTCATTATTTGAGTGATTATAACAAATAACTGACACACTAGCACTTATAATAACTGAATTGATAAAGGGCATAACCTGCTAAAATTGCTCACACCTGCTGGCCCAAGGCTGACATGCCAGCACAATCACCCCTCCTGTGAATAATTTCAAACTTGTTTGTTGCTGACTGGGAAAATATTTAGTTCCTTTCTTTCTTTCTTTGTGTGCGTGTGTGTGTTTGGTTGATGATCTTTTGGGGAAGTGTGTTTAAAAAAGATAAAACAGGAGGGAGAGAAAGGATCATCTTATTGTTGATAAACTGGTGTTCATCCAGGAGTTTGAAATGTCACAGACATCACATCATCTGTGCCAGTGTGATGTGTGAAACATCAACTGATTTCTCTCCTGACCGAAATGTTTCGGCCTATCAGAGGGCCATACATACAGAGGAGGGAATCTCTACTAGTTATGAAAACTACAGCTACCACTACTCCCTCAGATAATTTTCACTCCTGGGTTCTCTTGCAGGCAGGATCAAAAATAAATAATCTCTCTAAATAATATCAATTCTCTTCCTCCACCAATCACATTTATATGTTGATATCTTCAACCCACTCTGAACACAGTGGAGCCCTTTGGAATAAATCAATAAATTATAAATAAAGTAGGTTAAAGCGACAACAGGATTATTTAAATGGACCTTGACATCAAGGATGAAGAACAAGAAAGTATTTGTAATTGTCCCAGAGGTACAGTTCTCCACCTGGATGACTGGCTGCTCTCATTACAATATCACATCATCTCTCAGACATATACAGATGACATGATATCACCACCCTGGCAGCCACCTCGTTGTATGGATGACCATACTGTGTGATGTTGTTCTCCTTTGACCCATGACACCATGAACCCCTCTCTCACCTTTTCTCTCTCTCTGTCTCTAACCGGTCCAGGCAGATCGCTGCCCACCAGAGCTCGAGGACTCTCCCTGTGAGAAGATAGTTTCACTTTGCCACTGTCGCCAGCTGCTTGTTCATGGGGGAACGTTGGGTCTCTGTAAATAATATTGTAAAGAGTACAGTCCAGACCTGCTCTATACTTCTGTTATGATTTTGGTTTCCTCCCACACGTGATAATTGAAAACTCTAAATTGTCCACAAAAGATTCTCCCTAACAAGGCGAATCATGTGTGAGAGGACTCGACCTCTGCGTGAGGAGAATTAATCCTCTCACATGATTTGCTAATTCTTCCCCAATAATTAAATTAATAAAATTATATTAATTTGAAACTCAAGTTGTGGCTTTTTGCATTTTCTGTATCTGTGTTAACTTGTGTATCATGACAGAGACTTTGTTTGAAGAGAAATTCAAAGAGGTCCACACCTCCTCTAAATAACCTGCACCAGGCAGCAGACAGACACGGTTAAAGACCAGCTGGTGAACATACTGGAGCATTTAGCAGCAGAAAAGCAGTTACAGCTAGTGAAGATGGAAACCTGCAGTAAGCCTGTAAACATTGGACTTAAATTCGTCAGGTGGACACAAATCTAATTCCAAATAAATGATAATGTTGCTCTGTAACTGCTGGATGTGGAAACAAGCAACTGTTTGCAAACATGTTCACCATATCAACTGAAATGATGATGATATGTCAGTATGGTGTTCACAGCTTGTTTCCACTGCCCCAAGTGGCCAAAATCAATACATCAATAAATAAATGATTGCAGATTCAACTATTGCTTATAACTTAGTTTGGCTGTTCACCTCTGAAAGTGTGTGTGTGTGTGTGTGTGTGTGTGTGTGTGTGTGTGTGTGTGTGTGTGTGTCTGATTACAGCCTACCCTATGTTGTAGGCTCTCCACCCCCCACTGACTCCCTCTCTCAGGGATCAGTGGCAGTGAATGAGCAGCTTGCCGTGTCACTGTTAATACCGACAAGAAAGAGTGAGGGAGGGAGGGAAGGGAGGAGGGAGGAGGAGAGAGTCATTCACTGCTTAAAACTCTGTATACCTTCACACAAAAGAGAGAAGAGACAGAGAGAGAGACAAGAACAGAAAATTGGTCATTTCTGAGAATTTAGCAGCAGAAGAAAGGAGAGTCATATCTGCTTAAAAAAAGGAGTCAGACTGACAAGAGAGCAGAGAGAGAAGGAAGAGAGAAAGCACTAGAAATAAAGAAAGGTCAGAGGTAGGAGGACAGGGTGAAAGTGGAGCTGCCACTCTTTTTCTTCCAGCTCCTTCTGCTGTGGGATTAACAGGTTTCTCTACATCACCTGAAGAAAGACCGTGCTGCCTCCTGCTCCGTTCTGTTCTTCTGTTCTTCATCCCTCCATCCACGTCTGTGGCAAGACCCAAAACTGAAATGAAGGGAGGATAGAGAAAGAAGCAGAGGAACGAGAAGAGGTCAGATCACGCAAAAGGGTAAGGACAAGCAGTCGGTAGCCTATAGAGGCATGTCGGCTTTTATGTGGGTATGTGTAATTTCACAATGGCTACAACTATTTGTAGAAGATTTTAAAGAACAAACTAGATTTTAAAAAAAAATCAATCAAATTCAGGTGTGTGTGTGTGTGTGTGTGTGTGTGTGTGTGTGTTTTTATGCAGTGGTCCAGCTGACATGTCTTTCTTATTTCTTAAAATGTTAGCAAGTTAACTATAAAAACTCTACACGTCTCTCTGGAAAAGTTTTATCAACCCATCACTCATATGATGCAAATACCTGTTTTCCAATTAAAATATTTACTGTATCTTTAAGATTATGACTTGCTTTTTAGATGGGTATCATATTCTACAGTGTTAATAATGCATGAATCAACTGCCTCTGGTTTGTGATAATAATACAGTACACTGCGAGTCATGTTGTTATTATATGACACAGTAGTTTCTGACTGAGTGTGTCATTGCTGAAGTCAGGAGCGCAGAGTACAGACACACAGAGGCAGGCAGATGCAGCGGAGCAGCCTTTAATAAATGACAGTAATCTTACAGGCAGATACGTGGATGAATGTGAGGAGCTGAGCTGGCAGGCAAGTAAACAGGAACAGGTAGTGGGCAAAAACTACTAACTGGCTCAAATGAAAAACACTAGGAAATAAAATCACCTAGACTTTGCTGTGCGCAAGGCCCAGTGGATGAAGCCCTACTGGGTGAGTACAGGTTTCTGTTCATTGGGTGGGATCAGTGATTTAAATCTATAGCAACATAACTGTTGCCTCTCATATTTTGGAAAATGAGCAGATACATAATCTGTGTGTGATAACATGTGGCCGCTGTGTCATTGATGATAAATGATGAATTCCATCATTGCAAGTGGTTGTGTGATCAGGTGCTGTCGTCCATTCAGTCATACTGTGTAGACCTGTAATGAATAGTTGTGCTTTTCTTGCCAAAAGCTATTTCGGATGTTTGACACTAACTATGGTGGTTTGAGTCCAGGACAGGCTGTTAAGTTGTTGACTGAGATGAGTTGATATCTTTGACACTGAGGCTGCTGTCTGATCAAATCTGTGCTGATCAAATGCTAGTTTGCAGGAAGGTGCACAGGTTTTCAGAAAGTTTGGGGAACTTGCTGTCATGATACTTTTTGGTTTTCTTGTAGTGATGGAGTTCTGTGTATCAGCATCTTACTGCACAAGAATAGATGTATATCATCTCTTAAACTTATCACAGATCCCTGTACTTTTATATTAGATGATTTGCTCAACTGTACTTTAGTTTTTATAATTCCACATAATTAATAATTCCACATGTTGCACTGTACTTCCATGGTTTGTTTTTTTCAGTGAACACACTGTCACAAACTTGAAACTGAAAACTGAAAAGTAAAATTATTAAACAAAGGCTAATTTCATTTCCAACCTCTGACTGTGCAGCAGGCTGGGTTGACTCCTGCTCCCTCCCTGGGTACTCACAAAGCTTTTATATTCTTATCTTGACATAGACATTACGATATGCATTTCTGAACTGGGTGTACCCAACTTCATGTCAACATTCATATTTTGACACAGCACAGTGGCTGAGAACATGGCAACATCTGTTAAATAAAGATGATTTTTTTTTTTGGCCTATTGGAGGCTGTGACTCAAGCTGAAGACATAACACCTGCTAGTGTAGCTTTAAAGAGATTTTTGCAAACAGTTTCCTATTTATAGATCCTGCAGACATGGAGGAAAAAAACTGCATTTGAGTCATAGTTGTTTCCATTTTAAGCCCAATATTGAAATTTCTTTTAGCTCTGTTTTGGTCTAATTTCTCAACTCCTGAGAAAAATATCTGGCTCAATGACACTAAATCACATCAGAAGGGAATCAAGGACTCGAGGACACCTCTCTATGCCAAATGACAGCAGAAAGTTCAGCAGAGACATTGTCACTGGTCACTCATTAGTCACTAATAAACGATTATGTGATCATGCTGTCCTCAGTGTGGGTGACTGGTTCCTTTGGAGCCACAGTAGGCTTTACAACCTGCTTTACGTATGCAGCAATACTCCCTAAAGGAACTGGGTTTGTGGTGTGGTTCTTCTCACTGAGGTCACTGCTGCTGTGACTTCTCTAAATGCAACATATTACAAGCAAAAAACGACTGTTGTGGAAAGAATACATAAAATGTCCAAATGCTGCTATTCTTTCTCACTCTTCACACGCCTGGCCAATCACTGCATGAATTCAGAAATGACTGGGTGCAGCTGATTCGGACCTCAGACAGGTTTGGGGGAGGGAGTTTAAGATTCTGTTCAATCTTCAAAAACCACAGAGGTTGGAGCAGAGCTATGCTTTTATGGAGAATGAGTTTCTGGGTGGCCGTTCAGAGACTCTGGTAAAGAATCAGATGATTCAGCAGGGGGAGGCTGGGCCTTGTTGGACAATGGCTACTCTCTTCACACGTTTTCTAAAATGCATGAATGAACGAACGAACGGATGAATTAATGAATAAACAAAACAAAGAAACAAAAAACAGAAATACAGCAAACACTCACATTTCAGAAGCTGGAACTTTTATATATTTGGTGAAAAATGGTAGCAGATCAATTTTCTTTTAATTGACCAAGTGATTAATTAACTAATTAAAACAAAACATAAAGTGTTATAAGTTATTATACAAAATGTTCCAACGCTGAATTGTGGTTTAATTCTGTGAGATTGTACAGAGTAAGTGGTGTGTGCATGTAGCTGGGTTTTGCAGTGTGAGACTGGAAATTGACTTCATGTGACGTGGATGATGTTTATGTCCTGGTCCCTTGGATTCGAGTCTGTCTGTGCCTCTCTCTCCTGTGGTGGGTTTGTCATCTGGCTGATGGAATTTCAGACAGCGTTCAGTCAGATGATCGGAGACAAAGGAAGCACAGGAACGAATGGAGAGGATTACAGCTGACACCTCCTCCGTCTTTTTATCTTCACACTTGTTTCTCAGTAACTAGATCGCTCTTGTATTTCTTTCTTCTTTACCATTCCTCTTTTCTCTCCTTCCTTCTTTCCTTCCTTTGCCCTGCTATTTTTTCCTTGTCCATCAATGTTTACCTTCCCTCTGCTTTGCTCTTTTTGCTCTTCATCTTTCTTTTTCTTCCTTGTTTCCCTTCATCATTCTCTCTTCGTCCTCCAATCCTGCCTTTTTGTTTCTTCATATCATTATTGCTCTACCTCTGGTCTTGCTCTTCTTCTGTTCTTTTTTTTTAACTGTCCCTCTCTCTGTTTTAGTCCTTTACTTTTAATTTCTCTCTCTTTAAGTCATCTGTCTCTGTTGCAGGATGTTTTACTTTAACTTAATCTACAGATAGAAAATCTGATATGTTTAGACACACACACACACACACACACACACACACACAGGCAATGGCTGCACACAACCTTTGTCCCAGACCTCTACTGGGGTAATTAGATGCTGAAATATTGATAGGGAGTGTGTGTATATATATGTGTGTGTCTGACAGAGAGAGAGAGAGACAGAGAGAGAGAGAAACAGAGACATAGAGGGTTGCATGCATGTGTTTCATATCTAGCTTTTGCATTGTGTGTGTGTTTGTGTGCATGTGATAGTAATTATTTAATTTCATATTTATTATCTGACCTTTTTCCTTCTGCAGCTGAGGTCAGTCAGGGAGAGACACGGAGAGAGAGAGAGAATTAAACGTCTCAAGAGTGAATTGAATTTACTTCCTGATTTATATGATGTTTGTGATTTTTTTCAACAGAAAACATATTGAGTGCGCTGCTTGGATTTCAGAGAAACTCTGGCAGTTGTTGCTCCCTCGCTCCTCTGTTGCATGTATTTGAATTTATTTGTTGATTTGTTGCTTTTACAGGGTAACTACACGCTCGAATCCTCTGCAGCAGAGAGGTGAAGGAGCAGCAGCTGTAGGAGGCTTGGTTGCTGCATAGTGAGTGATGTTGAGGGCGAGTGAGCTCAGGGAGGCTGACTCACCCCCGCTCAGTGTAGCAAGGACAGGGACATAGAGCTGGTGGTCAGAGCCAACAGCCACGAGAAGCTGCTGTCACTTTGGTTGGTTTGAGTTTTGCTTTCAAAGACTCAGTTGTCCCTCTGAAAGGCAGCTGTCACTGCCAGTGTCAAAGGTCAAATGAGCCAATTAAAGCTGGATAATGAGAGAGTAAATAATTTACTGTGGTTAATTTGCCCATACACGCAGGTTCCTTCATTGGTGAGGAGCATGAAAGAGCATCAAAGACCAGTGGTTTATTTCACCACCACTTTTTTTCCTGCTTGAGTATTGTCTGTCTCATCCTGCTTGTGAAGTGGGTCTAACTCTGCACTGTGCAGTTTAGGGACCACACTCCCCACAGCTTTATGGCAATACATCAAACATGGCAGCAGCAGAACTCCAAGCCAACAAGTCCTCTAACTTAAGCAACAACATGCAGCATTTCTGTCCATTCCCTCCACAGCAACATAAGGAAATGTTTTCTGATGTGACATCATTTGTGTCTTCCATAACTGTTACAAATCAATGTGGAAAAATGAAGCCAGGATAGCAGCTTCCCCTGTGTCTCCAGCCTTTGTGCTAAGCTAAGTTAGCTGGAGAGCTGTATCAATTCTCTCATTTAACTTTCAACAAGAAACATACAACCTAAGCATATTTTCTAAAAGGTCAAAGTAAAGCTAGTGGAGGTGCAACACATACCTCATCTTGATGATGCACACTGCCACCTCAATATTCCTTTTAAACTGGTGTGACATTTCCATTCATAAAATAAAACAGTTAAACTAAACTTCCTGTTAAAACACAGAACATTCCCTCTTGTAGGAAAAGTGTAAAAATTCAATATCACATTTTCCACAGTCTGTGGAGCTGCACTGGAGTTCCTGATGTAGTTTTATGGGTCAGTTGATTCACTCATATGAAAAACATTGACTATTGCAAAAACAAAGATAGAAATTTCCTGATGGTTAGTTGTACTTCAGTGGGCTGATGCTGTAGCATGGTGTTTTCACGAAATGGTAAATATGAGAATTTGAGAAAAAAAACACAAAAAAATTATGTCAAACCTGCACTGATCTCCTGATGCAATGCAGAGGATCACAGGTGAAATGTGAGAGGATCTATGAGAAGATTTTAACTTTAAACCTTCTTGCAGTCCAGGTGTAACTCTGACTCTGACTCGCTTTTCAAAGTGAGGCCGAACAAAATGTCCAATGACGCCGAGGTGTCATGACTGCCAGGTGCCAAAAGGTCAAAGGATCAAACTAAACCTTCATTAAGAGAGAATGAATAATTTACTAGGGCTAATACCTACACACGCGCACACACACACACACACACACACACACACACACACCAACACCAACATACTACAACAACAGGTACTGTTGACCATGGTCATATGACAAAGTCAGAGTCAGTTTGACCAACATAGTGTCTTGTAATTGGTCCAAAACATGAAATGTATAATGGCAAAAGTGGAAATTAGACAGGAGGTCTTTCTCAGCAGCTAAAATCAATATTTTTAGTAATTTATAATCAATATTTCTAGCCATTCACAAGAGAACACAGTTAAAACTGAATATTCAAGAGTGGAGTAGTTTGTGATTATAGTTTTAAATTGACGGACAGATACAGTTTAATTTTCAAGTGTGTGCAATTTCCAAAAATTAGCCAGTCACTTGAACTGGTCAAATAATGACTATGGGGCCTGTTTAATAAGGCAGGGATGTGTGATGGCATGTTGCCGTTGCTTTTCTGTAGTCGACAGCTTGGAGTGTCTCCTTGAAGGGATAGCTCAGGTTATTAGATGTGGGGTTATGTGAGGTGGTCATGCATAGGCAGTGTGTTACCTGCAGGAGATTCTGATCAGCACGCTGCCAGTTTAGAGAGGCAGCAGGAGCACTGGCACAGAAGCAGAGAGATGTGCTACTACACGCAGAAGGGTATGTGTAATTTCACAATGGCTACAACTATTTGTAGAAGATTTTAAAGAACAAACTAGATTTAAAAAAAAAATCAAATTCAGGTGTGTGTGTGTGTGTGTGTGTGTGTGTGTGTGTGTGTGTGTGTGTGTGTGTGTGTGTGTGTATTTTGCTCCCGTAATTCTTATCTAAAAACTGAGGGTGGTTATCCTCACTAATATTGTTTACTTACAGTTTCCTTATAATGAAAGGTGCTATTTAAATATAGATACAATAACTGGACTGTACTGTAGAAACAGACAGTTAATAACAGTCTGAGTAAATGTTCTTCTCTCTGTCTTTTTCAGGGTCGACAGGTGACTGCTGATGTCCAGTCACAAGGACAGAAACCAGAATCATGGTCATTCTACAGCAGGTAAACACACACACACACACACACACACAAACACACACAGGGTAAGGGTTAGGTATTTAGTTGTGATTGTAAACAAGGAAGTTAAGGGGCTATGGCGTTATGTCAGTGAGTGTCCTCACAAAGATAGAAGTGTGTGTGTGTGTGTGTGTGTGTGTGTGTGTGTGTGTGTGTGTGTGTGTGTGTGTGTGTGTGTGTGTGTGTGTCTATGTGTCTATGTCTACAGTTTGTTGCAGTGAAGGTGCATCAACACTCATTAAGGATCAGCTACTCATTACGCTGTGTAGTTGCCACTGAATCCTCTTTGTAGTCAAACACACACACAAAGAACTGTAGGGCAAGGAAATCAACCATTTGTATTGTGTGTGTGTGTGTGTGTGTGTGTGTGTGTGTGTGTGTGTGTGTGTGTGTGTGTGTGTGTGTGGAGGCACTGGCCTCAGTGTCGGCCTTTCTGATGCTCAGTTAATGCTTTGCTGAACTTGTCAGCCTTTCTGATCAACTAATCAACTCTGACAGCGTCCCCCACTGGGGAGGCCCAAATGAGTCAAGCCCACAAAACACACACACACACACACACGCAGATCAGCCCTCACCCCTCTCTGCTGTAGATGTTTGTCTCATCACACACTATCTCACCTCCATCTAAACTGCACAGAGGGCACTGGACGGGAAGAGTGTGTGAGTGCCACTGGATCACATGAAGGACTTTTAATAGTTTTTATACGGAGAAGAAGAAACATTGTGGATAATATTCGATCAACAGTTGGATATTTTTGTTGCCGCTGTGGCGGAGAGTTGAAAGAAGACAACAAAGCCATTATTAAATTTATGGAAAACAAGTTTTTGATTTTACCTTTTTTTTTACAAGATGACAAATTTTATGAAGAATTTTATTCTGCTCTGAGTGTAACAGTGTTTTTAACTTTTCCTTTTGGTTTATTTTACCACCAAACAAAGACATTTTGTTTTCATGTTGTTTTTTTTTTGTCTTTGTGGATCTTTTTTTTTTTTTTAAATAAATGACAACTATGCTCAGTCGACAAATCAAAACAAGGAAGTATTCGTGTTTTAGTTATTTGTTCTGTTCACACTCAGCGTGGTGTGCAGATCTTCACTGCACATCGTAACCATGACGACTAAAATGAACAGGAGGGGATCTGATTTGACGCTGGAGGGCTGGGACACAAATGTACGCCGTCTCAGCTTCAGATACACCACCCTCTCCAAGGTAAACTCTGGCTTCAGTCAGGAGGACACCATGCTTCTGAACACTGATACTAGTGTTCACTACACACACACACACACAGCTCATTGTTTTCATTTTCTCACGCCTACATTTTCTGTTCTTGGTTCACTATCATCAGTATCTTTCCAGCAGCTGTATCTGTTACACACCCTGTGTCCACCACCTGCTCAGCATCTAACAGCAGCAACATAGTGGAGCCAGATATTTTCTTCAAAAACAGAGCTAAAAGAGTGAAAATGGGATTTAGCCAATTAGCCAATGGGCCAGTAATACCAATGCAAATGAATGCTAATGTTGCACTGTATGTACTGTGACAATAGCCAACCGTTTGGTAACATGTTTGCCATATCCACTGTAAAAAAAAAAAAAGGGATATTAAATTAGTGTTGTGTTTCTTCTGCTCCTTTAAAATGCAATCAGAGGCATAAGTGTGACTGTGTTTAATATGGAAAGATCTGTTATTCAGATGAATACAGTTAATCAGTGTTTGTTTTAATCAATATTTAGTTGCTATTAGAAATAACTCACTTATGCTGTGTTTTTTTTGGTGTTGGTGACATTTTGAAGTACTGCACTTTTGAGGTACTTCACTGAGCAATATACATGAAGGTTGCAATAGTAGCATCAATTAGGGCAGGGTGATATGGATGAAATCATAAGAGCAAGTTGACACATGTCATGATATAACAAATGTTTCTAAAACTGCTTTTGAAATGATCAAACAGATTTTCAGAGTAATGAATTGTGTTCATCTCTTCTGCATCACATCAGACAAGGCTCACACATGTAAATCAAAACCCCACATATCTAACCTGAGTAAATGATTTGAATACTTGTGATCAGTGGGAGTCAACATTATAACCCACCATCGGTCACTCTCCTTTCAAGAGCATTGTCCCAGTTTGTCTAGGCTCCTTGCTTCTTTGTGTCAACAGCTCTGCTCATTCTTACATCCTACATGGGTGCCCTCACCTCCTGCTGTACCAGGTGCCAGGTTTACAGACTGCTGGTGTTCATGCGAGGGGCAGGGAATGATCCCAGACCAGCTCGTCTATGTGTGACCATGCCTACCAGTCAGCTGCGGTGGAGTCATGCTTCAGCCTGATGGAGCTCTTCTTCTTCTTTGGGTCCTTCTCCTCTTTGTATTGCAGTACTTCTCTGCTGGACTTGGCTGGTTTGAAGCTCATTCTGGCTCAGTCCATGAGTGTTTCCAGACCTTAAAGAATCCACTGGGAACCTGGTTAGGACTCCACAGCGACTGTCAGATCATCCATGTTAGCCCATATGGGAGGCTCATGTAGGCCAGATCTCATTTTAGTCTCTTAGTCCCTCTGCACTCAAACTCTGCTGATCACACAAGCACGTACATCAGTGAAAGCAGGGTGACTGAAATGGTGCAGCCAGTTATTATCCCCACTTCGACTTTGTGCTATGAGACCCTCATGTTGAAGTTGTTGTAATAGTCGTAATAGTCACTAATGAGGTCTCTGGGTCTATTTGGTACATAATGTTTCAGCTAAGTGTGTTGCACCAATGTGTGAAAGCGTATGCATTGGCCAGGTCCAGCCACAGCAACGGCAGATTGCCCTTGGTCTTCCTACCCTCTCTGATTAGCTGTGTCACCACTCCAGTGTGCCCCACTCACCTAGACACTCCCACTATTCCTCCTATTCAGACTCAGGTGTCAATGTAGTTGATGTCTGCCAGGTATGAGCCAAGTCTGTTTGAGATTATGCTGAAGAAGTTCTTTGCTTCAGTGCTCAGCAGGGAGATTATGCAGTACTGGTTGATCCTTGATGAGTCTTCCTCTTTTGGAATCCATACTCCCTTCCACTCTCCACTGCTCTGCAATCCTGTCTCTTCTCCAGACGACTTGTAAGAACTTCTACGAGTGCAACAGAAGCCATGGGCAGTTCTTATATACCTTGTATGGGATGCTGCTAGGGCCTGGTGCAGAGCTGGATCGTTGTATTAGCTCGGTCACTGTGCATTTCTTCTTCAGAGCAGCTAAGTTTGCCTCTGCATTTCTTGCCCAAAAGCCCCTTGGGGAAGTAGAAGGTGTTGGAGAAGGAAGCAGCTCCAAGCTCTTTCTTGGTGATGTTTCTGGTGCCACTTGTCCCAGCGCAGACCCATGATCTTCTGCCTCAAGACAGTTGTCAGCTGAGCTAGGGCAAGTCGTTCTTGCTCTCCTGCTTGTTTGTTCTGCAGTTGCAAGGTCTTGAGCTTCTGCCTCATGTCATGGATTCTCACTTCTCTATGATTTTTAGTGTTGGCCCTTTTGGCTTCCTTCTCCTCCTCTAGACTGTGAGATTAACAGTAAGCGATGTCATAGCCTGCAGTTTCTTATCAGTGTCTCCCTTTGACATCAGCTCTAGAATCTGGTCCATGTTTTATCAAACTGGTTCCACACAGAGGTGGAGCTGGATGCTGGTCCTGATCTGTCCTGTCTTTGACTTGGTGTTGGCAGTAACTGGGTGGCCCATGCAGAGGCTGTGGTCACTTTGACTCCAGGCCCTGCTTCTCCTGTGTCTGACCAGGGTTATCAGTTTAATGTAATATTATATTAATCTAATTGTAACTGCTGTGTCTACTTGCTTGTCACTTGCAGAATAGTGACACAATGTTAATATTATTTGTTCACTGAAGCAGAATGGAGTGCCACCCTGTCTGTGTTTTTATGGACAAGCTTGTTCAGTGACAAATACCAACACAATTTGCGTGTCACTATATCTCATCCACTGACCTTTGACTTTTCTAAATGATCTATCTAAATGCAAATGAGGTGAGCTGGAAGGGCCTTTGTGAATCAAATGGCCTTTTAATGGCCCCTTTTGCCACTCTGCCTCCAAACACTCCTGTATATTTGGATTCGTCTCAGTTTCAGCACTCTGAAATGTTCCTTCTGAGCCTGTTTCATTCTCACAGGAACAAAATATTGAGAATCACACTGCTGAACAACTGTTTTCCAGCTGGTGATAGAAAGTTTCATAAACACCAGCAGAGGGCAGCCCCATACCTGAAGAAGCTTTGTGCGGTCTGCAGTGGTGAACTGGAGAGCAGTGTACACTTACAGGTCCCGGAGGGAGATTGTGTTGCTTGTAGAAAACCTTTTACACATTGAGGGTAACAAGATATTACAAAGCTGCAGTTATGACCTGGATCGAGGCTTTAGACTGAGCTGAGATGACAGAATCTTAGTGACAACATGAACCCCTGCTGAACTTCAATCAAACAGGCCTATGACCACACACATTGTCAAATAATGAATATCCAATTGTATTAGGGCTGCACGATCTTCTTAAATAATCATGTTGCGATTATTTTGGCAGATATTGCGATTGCAATATGAGTCACAATTTCAGTTGGAATGATAATTTTTGCATTTAATTTTCACTGAAAAAAATGGGAAAATGATGATGATGTGTTGTGTGTGTTGGTTCTTGTACCAAACAAGCATGTTCCCTTACATCTAGAGAATATGATTTGTAGCACCACAACACTCATGGTGATAACAATGCGCAATGATGTTGTGACACATTATACCTTTATCAATAATATTGCAGATCTTCCAATTTTTTTTTTTTTTTTTGCAGCTCCCATGATTTGGATATTGCACTTGGCCATATGTCGATTATATTTCTATTAATTGTGCAGCCCTAATTTGTAGATTTGCTAAGTATCTGGTGGGGCATTTGTTATGCAGCCCTCAAAGTCTTGAAAAACAATATAGTGTCATCAGTCTTGTGCCAGAAGGATAAAAGATAACTTGTGAAAAATCCTCCAGAATAATTGTTAAATGTATTTTTGCATTTTTCCTACAAATTATACCTTTAAATCAACTATAATATTTTTACAATCATGATGGATAAAAGCTCTTAAAAGCGACACTACAGCACCAAACAGCAGGCAAACACAGTTAGAGAGCAGCTGGTGAACATAGTGGAGCACTGAACAGCTAAAGGTCCAGATATCTGGAGTGAATATTGGCTTTATAATTAATATAAATAATTGCAAACTTATTGTGGTGTTGCCTCTCTCTGCAAAGGGCAGATGATGATATAAGCACCGGATGGTTTTAAAAAGATGTTTTAAAAAACGTTGTCAGCAGGTGAGAGTCTGTGCTCAAAAGTGACATTTTTATTAACCAAATACTACAAACAAAAAACAAAAATGAATCCCGGGCAATTCAAAGAAAAAGAACTTAAACCATATCAAACAAATTCTAAAATTGCAGCCTCACTACAAGCTGCCGCCTGCTCTACGTCTTTCTCTCTCTCTCTCTGACCCCTGAATAGCTTGCACTTAATCTTCACCTATGTGGAGCATACCATCCTCCCAGGTAAGTATGGGGGTGAGCTAAAATGCTCCTCATTCCAAGCACCCCACCCCACACTACCACTCCCCACACTAAATTCTCCTAACTGGATCTGACAGCCCACACCTGTTTCCTCTCTCTCTAATTGAGCAGCCAATCAACCCCACTCAGAGAGTCCACTGGAAACGTCCAACGTAGGCTGACCCTTCCAAAATAAACCACCAAAATATATTCAAACTTATCTATAAAAAAAATCAAACCCTGAAGAAAATTAATAGAAACATTTACTCAAAACTCCAAAAATGATAATAACAATGATAATGTGGGGGATTAGGGCACAGTGAAAAGGGAATAGAACAACCTTTTCACACCCATATCAACTAAAAAAGAGTATATTACATCAATGTAATGTTGCCACTGCCCCTAAATGACACCCCAACAACCCCAAAAATCTGTTATTGCAGCTTTAAGAACTGAAAAATATTTTTAATTAAAAGTGTTAAATATGGCAAGGGCATGTGTGTGTAATATTCAAGATTCAGTTGCTACAAGTTATTGAATTCTTGTTACTTATTAACATTTTAGAGGCTTCCCATCATTCATTTAACTCTTCTCTCCAATCTCCACACACAGGCAGTGAAGCAGTTCACATTTTCTGTTTATTTGGAAGAAACAGAGGAAAAACTGGCAGCACTAGCCACTGTGGTTGAACAACTATTGTAAACATGCACCATCCACAGAAATTCAAAATCACATTAAAATAAGATCTAGAGTAAATAATTTCCACAGGGTATCATTTTTAATGTGAGTAACTGGTTTTGTTGGAGTGTTAACTCCCATTTTCTTCTTTTTCTTCTTTTAAAAACATTTTTTGGGGTGGTTCATTTTAGGCCTTTATAAGTTAGTGATAAAATACAGATTACATGAAATAAGGGAGAGAGATGAAGAGGACATGCAACATTTGTTTCCAGTCAGATTCAAACCAGGGATGTTGTGGTTCATGGTCTGGGTGCCCCGAACGTTCTTTTTCTATCTGTCCGCTGTGCGGTTTGTTACCTTTCCACACAGTAGTGACACTAGCAGCCATAAGTGAATACCTGGCTCATGTCCAGCCTGAATTATTTACCTGAAGAAAGAGAGGATGAGAACACACCCTCCACTGTAGGCAGCATGGATATTACATCACTGTTAACACCACACTGACACTGTGGCTAGTCTCTGTTACGTTTGTCCAAAGCATGGTCTGTGTGAGCTTAGAGCAGTAGCCATGGTGTCAGTCCTTTTCCCCGAATCTGTCCTCTGTAAATCTTCTCACGTTTAGCAGTATAAAGTTGTAATAAATTTACTCAACAAACTTAAATCACTTCTTCAATCTTTTGCTGCAACTTGCAACAAATCTGCAAAGTGTTGGCTGCTGCTTGACTCTAAATTGAACCTTGTTGGTAAAGGAAAATGGCACCCTTCGCCTTGAATATACATGCATACTGTTAAAATGTGCTGAAAATGAACCACTCTACTGTGTTGTCTGACAATCAGTGGGTCATGAAATACCCTATGGCTGTCTCCATTTGCTTCAGTGTCTGGTTAGCTTGCCTGGGGGGCTTCATTGATCTTTAAATGACCTCTGTTAAAAGCCTCTAAAGCTAAAGAGAAACACTGTTAAAACAACTGTCTGTTGTTGTTGTGATTGGACATTGCTGTCATGAAAGACACTAAATGGTTGTGCATGGTAAATCCAGGTCAGGCAGTCAGCAATGAGTCATTTGTAACTGTCCAGGTTCAGCTCTTTGTTGATAACTGAACATATTCAGATACACAGACAGTACTTAGTTGGTACTTAGTCAGTTCATTGCTGCTTTTGGTCTTTTCATGGGATGTTGACAATAACAAAACTATAAAATGTCACCAGACTCATTAACATTAGTTAACAGGAGCTTCATTGTTGTTTGCAACAATTTGTGTTAGTGGCTGGCCAGTATGCTTGTCTCCCTACCTTACAGGACTGGAAAGTGTAACAGTAACAGTTCTTTTTGTTTGTTTTTTACATGTTATTCATCACATCATAGCAGATACAGTATATTTCCTTTCCCAAGGGAAACTGGTCGCAGACCTTGAACCTCATTGTATGAATATAGAAGTATGGATGATGGGAGGGAGGAAGAGATGAAGGAAAAGAAAGAGAGGGACAGAGAAAGAAATATAAAAGAGGAGACAAAAAGACAGACACCAAGCAGATCCCCTGTTGTAAATAATTCAGCATTTGGTTTCTGATAGTTTGCCATTGGCCCTGCTCACTCCTGTTCACTCTGTCACTGACTGTGTGTGTGTGTGTGTGTGTGTGTGTGTGTGACAGGTGCCTGGTGGTGTAATGTTCAGGTTCAGTTTGCCAGACGGAGTATTTACTTAATTAAACTGACACATATCGTGTGTAACACATACTCAAACAACCATTCATCTCACACACACACACACACACACACACACACACACAAACCCGTGTGTCACCAGCTCACAGCTCATACTGCACAGCCAGCATCATTCCCGTCTCCTCTTCTTACAGAGTAGGAGA
This sequence comes from Trachinotus anak, assembly GCF_046630095.1. Taxonomy (NCBI): domain Eukaryota; kingdom Metazoa; phylum Chordata; class Actinopteri; order Carangiformes; family Carangidae; genus Trachinotus; species Trachinotus anak. The sequence goes on from NW_027273865.1 coordinate 742,056, forward strand.
GTACTTAAGCTAAATGCTAACAGCAGAATGCTAACATCTTCACAATGCTAGCATGCTGTTGTTAAGCAGGTGAAATGTTTACCATGTTCTCATGTTAGTTTAGCATTTTGTGTTAGCATGCTAACATTTGCTATTTAGCGCTAAGTACAAATCACAGCTGAGGACGATGGAAATGTAAAGTAAACACAGGCAAACAAAGCTATTACATTTAATCCTCTGTGGGCCACCAATGTGTGAACCGAGCTTCACAACAATCCTTCAAACAGCTGTCAAGATATTTTCATAAAAAACTAAAACGTCAGCCTCTTGGTGTTGGTGGAGAAAAAGCCAGAGGATCACCAGTGTCAGTGAAACCTTTCCATTTAATGTCATTTAATTAGGAAGGGAGCACAAGGAACCAGACTTTTAGTTGATTATTTTGTTTTTAATAGATCCTCATTTTGTGGCTGCATATTTTTTATAATTTTCATATTTATAATTCTATTAAACTATGATGATGAGCATGATGGTTTGTAGTTGATCAGGAGTGTGGTATTTCTGCGGATTCAGTCACATTAGTTAGTCACATTATTGTGTCCTGTATTGTAATGTATTACCATTTTTATTAATACTACTAGTATATTTGTATTGTCCATAATGTTCCTCAGTCAGGAAACACACAGTTATCCTGCATAACCTGCAGAATTTACACAGTCGTAAGAACCTGCTGTGTATTTATCTATACAGAAATCCAACACCACATGACACACCTGAGGAGGAAGTGACATCTTGTTGCCATGGGCGACAGGGGAGGTTGTGGGTTAACAAAGTGTGACAGACAGAGGGAGAGAGAGCAGGAGGCTTGTCCAAAATAAGTTACTACAGTGGAAACTTCAAACTGATCAGACAGGCAGCATTTTAGATTTACATAGATATCTTTATTTTTTCCTCTGTAGTCAGCTTTGAGAGGACGGGAGTGAAGGTCACAAACTAGGATGTTCTTTTGTGTGACCCTGTTTGACTGCCTGTCTGTTTTTGGACCTGTTCTTTACATCCTTTTTTTGACATCAGTTAAAGGACATTTCAGCTTTTTTTAGATGACCCCAGGGAAGAGGCAGTGGTGACATGTGACTGTGATCTGCTGGATTTAAACCTATGATGAATTAAACCTGTTAAACCATGAAGATTTTCAACATTTCTGTGTTTTTAATGACTATAGACCTAACTGCCCTGTAGACATAACCTGAGTCGCAGTTTTTCTCATGGATATTTGGAAACTGGCCACGTGTGTTTTAGGAAGATACAGAGGAAACAGAAGTTCCAGAAACATCAGATCAATGTACGCACCTTTCTATCTGTAGTTGTGGATATTTCTGACAACCAGAACACTGCTACCATCGGATATCACTGTCACTGTGAGTGAGAGTTTTTAACTGTGCACGTGAAGATGTACAAGCGTCGGGACTATGTGGAACTCTATGAGAAGGATCAGGCCAAATGGGCGCTGATACGCAACGTCAACACTGTGATGAAACAGAGCACACTGCTGCCGGTATGCTCTGTGTGTGTGTGTGTGTGTGTGTGTGAGTGTTTTAACTTTGAGTCATTATTATGTCTTTACTTTATTGTATTTCTATTGCTAAAGATATGAGTATGTGTGATTGTGTTTCATGCAGCAAACATAAATCAATTATATTTCTGTGTACATTGGCAGTGGCTGTGAATGCAAACAGCTACATAGCTCTGCATTTAGCCACATGGAGTTAGAGAAAATTAGAGAAAACAGGAGCTTGGATCATTCAGTTTACAGAAGGACAGATAAAAAGTGCATTATTCAGCAGGAGGGGTTGGAAAAGTATTTTCCTACCTTGTGATGACTTAGCCCCAGTTTCTAACTCTCATCACATCACATAGCTGAGCAGTAATTTTCTGCCGATTTGTAAAAAAAAAAACGTAGTGCCTTTTTGAGGACATTTACAGTATCCCCAAAGACTCTGCTTAGAATCTAGATGAAAAATATTTTGGCCTCTATTTTAACATTGCAAAGCTTATGGTCTAAAGAGCATGCTGCAAGTGCATTTAGGGTGTGTCCATATCACTTTTGCTATTTTAATGGCAGGAAACAGTCTATTTGCTGCACGAGCTGCATGGTTCAAAAGGATTGTACTTAGTCTCTTTTTTTTCATGGGAGTGTTTTGGGTGCAATGAGCAATAATTGTAATTTGGCACATTCTATTATAACGGTGCAGATTCTATTTGTGGGGAGTTGATTACATATTGTGACTGACCAGTGAGCCCAGTCCAGAACATGCAACAGGACCAAGGAAGGGCTGAATGTGTACAGCTCTACAATGAAGCAACGGCACAAATCACAATGTTGGACATCTTTTATGTTAGCCAAGGCTATATTACAAGAAGTGTGAATAAATGTTTGGTTCATTATGAGACTGTGGTGGACAAATTTAGTCATGAACAACAAACCCTGTGGATTTACAAGGTATTAAGAAAAGAACGCTTCTCTGCAGAGCCTCATTTATGTCCAAGAGACATCCATGACACATGTCAATGTTGTGGCAGTGTTATGATCTGGCAGAGATGTAGGCCCGTCATACTTTCTGTGCCGCTTTCTGGCAGGTGTAATATAGAGCCCATTGTGTCTCTGGAAAATAAAAAAAAAGAATTTTTAACCCACTTGCAACTGTGTTTCCTGGCTGGCTGGTGTTCTTGGAAAACACAATAAATATACTGACATAAAATTAATAAGTAAATATAAAACAATACAATATAACATCACTATAAACAAACATAGGCCTAGTGTCACCTTTTTTGTTGTAGTGTCAGGTGACATAGGTAATTTTCAGGTACCATCTTTTATTAGGGTTAGAAGGGTTGGAATATTTTTAGTTAGACGTTTGAGTCTTTGAGGAATCTGGAAAAACCTTCAGTACTGCTGGAAGTTTTCTTAAACCACCATACATTTTTTTCAAAGATCCCCAGTCTGTGACTTGAAGGTAAAGGTGATATCTGAGAGGCTCGAACTGGGGCTGGTGGTGTTGCTGTTAGAATCCACGGTAACCGACCACAGGTGCAGAGCCGCTTTTCAGGCATACATTTGATACTCAAAAGGTTTTAATCTCTCTGTACTAACCCTTCTCTCCTCTCCTACATAACGACTGTCTGCTGGTTAGATGTCCTCCCTGTCCACCTTGACAAATTCCTGGTACACGTTTTATGTTATTTCTTTTCCAGAAGCTTCTAGTCCGGGCTGGACTGTCTGCCTGGATCAGGAGACCGTTTATTTTACCCTTTTCAGACTGCACCATTTATTTGATTTACTAATCCGTCTGAGTCTTAATGTTACAGCTTCAATAAACACGGTAAAGTGAGTAAAGGTCAGCTCACTGTAGAGTAAGATGATATGAGGCCTTATTTAACACAGTGTCTGATTTACGGTAATGGAGTTCACATGTCTTCAGGCTGCATTAAACCTTGTCTAGGTGCAGTGTGGAAACGGTTATGATTCAGTGAAAGAAATATGGGTTCTAATCACAGGTCTGATCATCTTAAAAATATTACCTCTGAATGGTCTCAATCACGGTCATGTAGATGGTGTAATCAAGGCACAGTTCCTTTCTGATTCTGATTTCTCATCTCATAACACTTACTGTTGTTATTCTGACCCTGATTCACCAGATTACCATTCTAATCTCAATCCTATTCCTGCTCTCAGTTTTAATTCTAGATTTCTTTCCAGGGCGACTATGTCTGGTTGGATTTGAAGACTGGTCGGGAGTTTGAGGTACCGATCGGTGCAGTGGTCAAACTCTGTGACTCAGGACAGATCCAGGTGCTGGATGATGAGGGAAACGTAAGTGCTGAAACATTATGTTTTTTCTTAAAGGTTCCATTATGTCATTGTTGAAATCACCATCTCCTTTAAATCATTTTACTCCTCACTGTATGATGTAGTGTGGAGTGAATGTGTGAGATTTCAGCCACATTGTGATTCAGTTTTACTGTCTTTTTTAGTGTTGCTAAAAAAGTAACATCAGAAGATTTTGTTTCTAAGTAAGTGAACAAATTCACACATATTTCTCTGTAACCAAAGCTCAGATGAGAAGGTTTCAAACTGGACTTTAACTGACAAGATTAAACTTTGACAATAGCAGCAAGCAGTTCATTAGAACTGATGCAATGACCTGAATATGGTCCAGCTTTGTTCCCAGTGTGGAGATGATAGTGTTGAATTCAGCTCCTCCAGAGGGCATCATGCTGACTTGCTTGTAGCTTCTGTTCAGTCAGCTTTGACATTCAGATCCTTTTTGCTTTGTTTTTTTGATTTGCCTGCTATATTTCTGTAATTTGCCGTTTGTATCAAATATGTTGTTCACTTACTGATGAGTTTAAGTGAAATTACAGGGATGTAAATGGCTGAACTATTGAAAATGGCAAGAGCCAGACCCAGACTGCTTCTGCTCCATCTGCCCTCCACTTGAAGGAAACTGGGGACTGTTGCAATAATGAAACTTTAGTGTTTTTACTGTTTCGGATGAGGAGTGCACTGAAACTTCAGAAGTTGGACTGTGCTTCTGTTTTGCTCTACAAACCACAATAACCCCCCCTCCCCCCAGGAGCACTGGATCTCCCCCCAGAATGCCTCCAACATTAAGCCAATGCATCCCACCTCCATCCACGGTGTGGAGGACATGATCCGGCTGGGAGACCTGAATGAAGCTGGAATTCTACGGAACCTGCTCATCAGATACAGAGAAAAACTCATATATGTGAGTATAACTGTATTTACACCTGCATTAACACATTTTTCTCAGTTGGGTTCAGATGACAACACTCTGCTCTCACAACAGTTCTTCATGTCATGGATTCACCAAGATGTTAGAAGTTCATCTGACACTCTGCTCCATGTTGACATGTCTGCATCACATCATTTCTGCAGATTTGCACATTCATGCTGTCAATCTCCTGTTCTACCACATCCCAAAGGTCTTTACTGGATTCAGATCTGGTGACTGACACTGAACTCATTGTCATGTTCTTTTACCCAGTTTGAGACAACTTATCGTGCTTAGAGGATGGTAAACTGTGGCCATAAAGGGAAACAATAAGCAACAATATTCAGATCCAGACTGTGACATTCAAACCATGATTGAATGGCCCAACATGTGCCAAGAAAACTGCCTGAATTGTTAACACAAAGCAGGTTGGGTCCATGGATTCATGCTGTTGGTGTCAAGTTCTGACCCTACCATCTGCTGCCTCAGCAGATATCCAGATCCATCAGACCAGGCTAAGTTTTTTCAGTCTTCATCTGTCCAGTGTTGTTGAGTCTGTGTCCACTGCAGCCTCAGGTTTCTGTTCTTGGCTGACAGGAGAGGAACCTGACCTGGTCTCTGCTGTTGTAGCTCGTCCCCCTAAAGTTGGACGTGTTGTTCACTCTGAAGCTTTTCTGCTCAACACAGTTGTAAAGAGTGGTTATCTGAGTGACTGAAGCCTTTCTGTCAGCTCCAACCAGTCTGTCCATTCTCCTCTGACCTCTGCCATCAGCGAGATGTTTCCTCCACAGAACTGTTGCTCCCTGGATGGTTTTTGGTTTTGGCTCCTTTCTGACTAAACTCTAGAGACTGTTTTAGAAATACACATCTGTTTTTTCCCTATTCTGATGTTTGCTGTGAACATTATCTGAAGCTCCTGACCGGGATCTGCATGATTTTATGCATTGCACTGCTGCCACATGATTGGCTGGTTGAATAATTGCATGAATAAGCAGGTGTGCAGGTGTTCCTAATAAGTGTTATACACAGTATGTACTGCATATTATTAGAAGAAATACCACAAATATGGAGACAAAATATTTTTTATTTGAGGATTTTAACTGATCATGTAATTTTAATGGAACATAATGAGTTTTATTTCCTACTTTGTTGATCTATTTATGTGCACTCTTCTCCTAATGCTGCTGTTTCTTGATGGCAGTAACAAGTTGGAAAATGGAAAAAATTACTGATGAAAAACCACTAGATTGCCAACAGTGCTGCTGATTTTTGCACCCCTTAATGACTATAAGCACTTTTCAACTTTTATCCAGGGCTTGAATGGACTTTACTAACACACTCTCAGTATTATCTCATGAACCTACTCTCAGACTTCTGCTGCTGGCTGTTTTTCTACTCTCACCTCAGTTTCTTGCTTCTTTATTCTCTCTTTTGCCCTGCTCGCTGTCCTCCTTCCTCCCTTCCTCTTCTTGTTTCATCTGAAGACAAACTGTGGTGGCAGGGTAAGTCAGCTCCTGCACATCAAACATGACTGGACAGAGATCCAGCCCAAGCTGAAAAATGACACACTTAATGTAATGCACATCTTTAATGCAACAGCTGCATGGCCTCAAAAACATGTAGTAAATGTCATGTTACGGTGCATCTGTAAACTGCATGCTTTGTGCATGTTTTTAAGGTTTCATGTAAGCATTGGTCTCACAATCTTAAAACTGAAGGAAACTCATGGTTGGTTATAAATGATTTTATCTATGGGTGATTCAACTGTTCCAAACAATACAATTTTGTAAAGAAATTTAGTACAATGGGCATTTCATCATGGAATAAAACTCATCCTTCATTTTATTTTGCTCTGCACAAATAGTTTTATGACATACAGTGCCCTGCAGGAAAAAAACAGTATTACATGAGGTAAGGCCAAAACTACACTGACATGGAGAGGAAAAGAGCTACTTTTCTGAAATTATGAAGTTTTGGAGACAGGGAATTAAAAGAGGGATGGAGGGGTTCTGACCCCCCTGATTAAGACTTGGACCCCACAAAAGAGGTAAAAACAACGATAAATTTCAGGTAATTAACAAAGATTTGTAATCATGAATATTACAATATATTTCCCACATTCATACCAGTAATAATCTTGTGGTATGATTTCAAACAGCTATAAAGTGGACAACATGGTTTCTTTACCTTGATGTTAGCGGAACTTCTCGTCTGCCCGCCTCACTCTCGCATCAGTGGCTGGCCCACGCGTCACTCACACGCTCTTGGTAAACATAGGTAGCAGTCGCTAGCTAACTAGCTTTTTTAATACACTTCTGAGTTTCTGAATTAGATTGTGTCGAGTATCTGAGGATAAAGAATAAGGTTAGCTAGTCTCTAACTTTAGCCTTAAGTTACAGTTGAGCTAACTGATGTTAGCGTGCCCTCTCATTTCCAGTGCTGGCTTGGTGTTTCATTATAAAATGTCATATATCATCTAATTCACTGGTGCTCAGTCATGAGCAGTGACACAATGGAGGATTAGTTTTTGTAGTGATACATTTTGGTATCAATATTAAGTTTAGTGTTTAATTTTAACAGTCTTTTTGTGGCTGTGGTGCTTTAGTTAGTCTTTTACCTTTTTGATATGAGCTTTTATAACAGGCACCTCCTTTGATTTCACTCATGAAGTCAGGAGTTTCACCTGTTGGGTAATTGAAAAATATTCAAATGCATAAGACTAAGTATTTGTTTTTGCAGTCGTGGAAAGTAGTTAAGTACATTTACTAAATACTGCACATAAGTACAATTTTGAGGTACTTTACTTGAGGGTTTCCATTTTATGCTACTTTATACTTCAAGTCCACTACATTTCAGTGGGAAATATTTTTATCTTTCTACTCTACTGTAAGGACTGTAACACTTCAGTTAACTGAAGCATGCGTGTGCACTGTACTAGGTTCCCTTCCCTTTCACAGTTGACGCCGCCCCCATCAATGTATAATTTGCACTCTGTTGGGAGGTGTCATGTTCCTGCAGGACAAGTCAGAATGCTTCATGGGAGCGATGGGCTCAGGCTCAGCGGTGACCAAGCTTAACGCTACAGCCTGAGTGTATGTTGATATGTTTTCAACATGGCCACCTATTCTCCCGTGGCGAACACTAATACGTTCTAATTGTCATGCTTCAACATCTGAGCTACGAGACGTGCGTCACCTCATCTACCCTCCACCAGCCCCAACTTGCTGCATGGCATAAAAATGCTGTGACAGTGAAAACAATCTCCGTCTCACCAGTAATTGAATTTATATTCTCATAAATTCTGCCAGTGTGTTGGTAATATTTCTGTCTGTTTCTACTCAAGTTGTTTCAAGAATTTTATTAAATCACCTTTTTTATTTAATTCTAGTTGTTTTAAGATATATGAACACATTTCAACAGCAAACAGGCTGAAACATTACCACTGCACTGAAAAGATTTTGTGACTGAATGACTGAAATTATTTAAAAGAATATACATTTTTTGCAGATTGAACTGCCCAACGTTCTATAAAGCACTTGGAGAGCTCTGCCTTGACCAAATGCATCAAAAATGCTGCTCACACATGAATGCATCAGTGATAATATAGAGTGTATGGCAATATGAAAGCAGCCATTCAGCATCATGAGTAATTTTACTTTTCTTACTTTAAGTTCATTTTGCTGATAGTACTTCTGTATGTTTACTTGGCTATGTTCAATGCATGACTTTTTGTAATGGAATACAGTATTTTTACATTGTAGTATGACACTTTTTTCCCACCCCTGCTCTGCAGTGTTTTTGACAGATTATTGGCATGGAAATGCTAAACTAGCTCAAATTCTAGACTAAGAGCATCATCAGTCCAAAATATTGAGGATTGACATACAAGCTCTATATCAGTTCATTCTCTTCCTTCCTATGCAGACATACACTGGTTCCATCCTGGTGGCCGTCAACCCTTATCAGCTACTGCCCATCTACTCGGCCGACCAGATCCGCCTCTACACCAACAAGAAGATTGGTGAAATGCCACCCCACATTTTTGCCATTGCTGACAACTGTTACTTCAACATGCAAAGGAACAACCGCGATCAGTGCTGTATCATCAGGTATGAAAGATTTCAGGCTGCAAGTAAATGTGGTTCCAAATCTCCAATATGTGACAAAGGTCTCAGTTTTAGCCACACACAGATTGATCCAAACTCTGGTTCACAGTGAAACTTCTCAGCAAGTATTGGATGGATTATTGTGCAGTTTGGTGCAGACATTCACAGTCTTTGTTAACTTGTGTCATCCCTTAAATTTTCAATTAGAATCATCATGTATCAAATGCTTTGGTTTATGATCAGGTACTTGCAAAATCATGGACTGAAAAGTATGTCTGTGTGTGTGTGTGACTCTTAATAGTGGTGAGTCTGGAGCAGGGAAGACAGAAAGCACCAAGCTCATCCTTCAGTTCCTGGCTGCCATCAGTGGTCAGCACTCCTGGATAGAACAGCAGGTCCTGGAGGCCAACCCCATACTAGAAGGTAGGAACACACACACACACACACACACACACACACACACACACACACACACACACACATTCCTGCAATCAGGATTTGTCTAAACATTTTCTACAGATTTTTCGATAGATATATTTATGGTGCAAATGTGGAGATATCATTCTGGATGAATAAGTTTAACAGGTTAAAGGTCACATAACAATGTGACCAAGAGATTTCACTTTAAGACAAGATTTAAAATGTATTATAATATTACATTACCACAAAATCAGATAATATGATCACATTTTGAGAAAAACTCCCAAAAGCACAATGATGGCAGGTAACAAGTCTTTACTGGAATGTTCAGGCAAAAGCAAACAAACCACAGCTGCAGCCAGCAGGTGGTAAACTGTGCAGAGGGCTGTGAAATTACATGAGAGTTAGTGACAATGAAAACACAGAACCACGACAAATATATTCTCACATTTCCATACTGATATTTAATTGACATGTTTAATGTATATGTCACTCTACTCTAAGTCTGTCACTATTATAAAAATGACACTTATTCATTTTTCATGGGTTACATTTTTACAGCATGTGTTATGGCTCTGTTCTGTGAATTCCATGTCAGTGTAAAAACTGCCTTTTAAAAAACCCCATTTAGGTTATACCCTGGGGCAAGATGACGAAATGTCTTGGTCACCCACAGATTTTATGTACATATAGTTTATTTACAGGTGCATTTTATGCCTGAGCTGGTGATGAAAGTATGTTATGTAGTAGTATATATACAGTCATGAAGTCTGTATCTGCACAACTGTGAATGCCTCACCTAAATGAAAAACAATACTGTAACATTACACCACACTGCACGTATCGAATGTCTCTGAAACTCTCAGACTCTTAGGTTCTGACTCATGGAACTTAATGCAAGCACACAGCACACACACAGATAGAGGACAGTTCCACTAAAAGTCATCAGTAAAATCCTCAAGCAGAGTTACTGAAACTCAACTGTGTCTGAAATAAAATGTAGTTTTAAGAGGTGTTGATCTGTTATTAACACTTAAGATTTCTTGAAAATGTTCTGACTTGTGAAACCTCATGAAAACACCCAAACATACACAAAAGTACACACAACCAGCGGGGTTCATATACACTTACCCATGCATTCATTCATATGTCATCATTATCACGGGTTTCTGTTGTTTCTCTTCCAGCCTTTGGCAACGCTAAAACCATTCGCAATGACAACTCGTCTCGTTTTGGGAAATACATTGACATCCATTTCAACAAGCGAGGAGCCATAGAGGGAGCCAAGATAGAGCAATACCTGCTGGAGAAGTCCAGAGTCTGTCGACAGGTACGGTCCAAAGTGACAACACCTGTCACAGGTTTACACTCCTCAGGACTTCTACAGTTATTAACTGTGACTGGGAATAAAAAACAATGTTTCACTTTATTGTCTGGCATTTAAATACCCCTCCCCCACTAAAACAAATCTTTAGGAATTGGAAAAATTAAAAACTTCACTTTCAAGTTCATTTTTCTGTTTTAATGTAGAACTATTCTGTAATAATGGTGTCTGGTTCATAATATCAGCTTCAGAAATTAAAATGCTAAATTTAACAGCATGTTGGCGCTAAGGTTGGTGTGCTAACCTTTGCACACTTTCTGTGAGGGTTTCAATAATCGTTCTGCAGGGTCTGAAGTAGTGAAAGAGGCAATTTTCTAAATGTTATATGTGTGAATATATATAGTGAATTTCTTTTTATGTCATCTCTCTAATTCTTTAATATTTATCTGTTTTCTCGCTTGTCAGCCTGTCTCTATGCTGCTGTAATGTGATTTTCAATAAAGTCTTACATTTGACTTAAATGATGCAACATTAGTTTTTTTCTACTTTCCCGTCTCTGCAGGCCTTCGATGAGAGGAACTATCACATCTTCTACTGCATGCTGAAGGGAATGACTGCAGATGAGAAGAAGAAACTGGGGCTTAGCAAGGCCACAGACTACACCTACCTGACCATCGTGAGTAATGTTTCACTTTGACCCTCATGTGTTCACCTTCGGCTGTGTCAGTCAACCAGCTGTAATACAAGTTTGATTTAAAAAGAAAAATGAGAAAAGGAGGTTTCAGGGATGTAAATCAGCTGTATGTCAGATTTAATGTCAGCATAGCCCCAGTTTGTGCCCCTTATGTATTAATATAACATCTGTTTCAGAATCCTAACAAACAGTAGCTGGAATTAGCATTTATCTGTATATGTAAAGTCACCTATTTTTCTCTATGTTGATGTATCATTATATCATTTTAGATTTTCATACAAAATAACTTTATATTCATATTTGTCTTGTACAAAACAAGCAAAGACGTTTGCGTCATCCGGAATAGAAAAGATAGTTGCAACTTAGGAAATGGGTTAAGAAGGTTTTTTTATTGTGCACTCGACAGAATAATTTTTCATCCAGATGGTGAGAAAAAAATAGCCTCAGAACAGCAGTGAATATTGTTAAACAACTTTCTTCTGAGATCAATGGAGAGGCACAATCTTACATGCACTCACATGTACATTTGTGACGTAAATGAAAAAACTAAACTAAAAAAATAACCCTGAAAACTTAGGTATCTCCACAAGTGAAAAACTTTGGAAAAAGAAGTCAGGAACTCACATCCTGCACACTAACAAACTTTATAACAGTGAGCGAAACTTCCCATGCACAGTCAATATAAGTGATCAGGTGCTGGTTGTTTGCAGGAACAACTTAAGTGAAAATCATTAGCCACTGATGAGATAACTTCACTGTGGCTTTCGTTAAGAGCCAACAGCTTGTTTCTTTACAAAATAAAAAAAAAAATGGGCAAAACAGAGTTGATGTGATAAGAAGCTGAGATACTTCCATCAGCTGCGATAAAAGTTTGATAACAGAAAAACTTTCACAATGTAAAACTGAATGTAAATCAGTAAAGGCTGTTTTGACCATTTACCCACTCTACGGGGAGACACCCCGCTCACTAAGCGACATATAAAAGGACACATTGATCATATTTAATAGTTGATGATGAGGCTGAGGTTCTTCTTCCTCTGCAGGGTAACTGTACATTGTGTGATGGCCGAGACGACATGAAAGAGTACTCCAACATCCGCTCTGCAATGAAGGTACTGGTAACACCACACACTGATTATAGGAGAGTCAGAAGTCAGAAGTCTGTGTTACTTTATCACTTAAACTAGCAAGGTAAAATCTGGACCTGAGTAAATATTTCTCCCACAAAGTGGACCCTCTCTGTACTTCAAAGAAACTAGAAGGTGATATGTTTTTCTTTTTCAAACAGGATTTACAGATTTGCTTTGCTCTGTTCTGCAGGTACTAATGTTCACAGACAAAGAGAACTGGGAGATTTCTAAGCTGCTGGCTGCTATCTTACACATGGGAAACCTCAGATATGAAGGTAAAGTAAAAGAAGATTTTACAACACAATTCATTTCTCAAAATGTTTGCTGCTCTTCACTGTGCTCAGTTTCCTGTTGCCTGTCTCTGTCTGGGGTTGGGGCTGGACGTCCATGTCATTTCTGTCCCCCTCACTTTCACAGTTTCAGTTGATTTTCTAACCAAACCCTCTCTGAACAAGGTTCTTACTGTTCTGCCACAACAGTCCATATGTTCGAGTGTTGAACTGTGTTGATAAAAAAAACTCTTCTTCTGTGTACTGCAAGTGTTGCTGGAGTTTTCACCTCTTTAGACTTTTTCCTTTCTCTTGCACCTTGGAAGAAGGTGAAGTTGTGCCAGAAACATCTACCCTGCTGCTACAAAACCAAACCCATGCCCTCATTTTACATGAATATGTTTGTATTTTTATATGATTGTTTCATTTCATCCTTTCTGTGTGTAAAAAAATATTCACACTCTGAATAACTACTGACCCTGCAGCTCGAACCTATGACAACCTGGATGCCTGCGAGGTTGTCCGCAGCCCTCACCTCACCACTGCTGCCACACTGCTGGAGGTGACACACACGCACACACACACACACACACACACACACACACACACACACACACACAGTATGATGATGGATGCTGAATGACCTGTTGTCATTTTATTTCTCTTTTAGTGACATTTTGCAGATGAGCTGCACCTGAACTTCAGTATGTTGTTCACATAGCAGAACAAAATTACAGCTGTTTTGCTGTCAAACAGAACCTCACTAATCATAATGCAGCTTTACTGTAGCCTACGTGCTGCATAAACTGTGCAAGTGTATTATGAAGGGTCAAATAAACTAAGATCAATATTGTGCCAGACTCTCAGGCTTTTTCACTGCCCAGTGAGAAACATTGATTAGACACTCTTCAAACAGAGGCTCTGATTCAGCGGCCTCTGGGCCAGTGCCCCTTTAGGACCATATGGTAATCATTCCATGGCTCTGATCACTGCTCAGTACCAAGAAGATCAAAACCTTAGCGAGCACTCAGGTCAGGTATTTGATTAAAACAGTTTTGCACAACATATAGTCAACATAACGATGACCTGAGGTTGACGGAGATGAAAAGGAGCTCCTGTGAGTGTGTTTGTTTGTGTGCCCAGGTGGACGGTAAGGATCTGATGAACTGTCTGACCAGCCGCACTCTGATCACCAGAGGGGAGACTGTCTCCACCCCACTCAGCATGGAACAAGCTCTGGATGTACGAGACGCTTTTGTTAAGGTACAAACCTTGATTATGAAAACTGTTTGTTTATCAATTAAAAGCACCAAGGTATCTTCTATCCGAGAAACTCAACACATTATCATGTATGGCCTTAAGTATGAGAGATATAGGCAATATGATGAGATCCATTACAGGAGGTTAAAGGCGTCCTATGGAGTTTTCTTGTCAGCAAATAAAAGTTGTTTTCATTCAGTGTTACTCGGTGTGTATCCTTGAATAATAACTAAAGTGTTAAATGCATTTCCTTGCTTGTAAAACATTTGCAAAGCCAAAATTTTACAAATTTTAACCTTGTTTTGTTTACATTCATGTTTTCTGGCTAGCAGTCTTCTTCTTTCCTGCCTTCGCTGATACTTTGCTGCATCTCTTTGCACATCAAGATCAGTGGAATAGCACAAAACCAGTGGCAGCACATAAAACTGCATAGAGACACTAGAAGTCAACAACTCCACAGGGAACCTGTGTTGAGGTGTTCAATAGTGATTTGCTCTGTGTGTGTGTGTGTGTGTGTGTGTGTGTGTGTGTGTGTGTGTGTGTGTGTGTGTGTGTGTGTGTATGTGTGTGCGCAGGGTATTTATGGCCGTCTGTTTGTGTGGATCGTGGAGAAGATCAATGCAGCCATTTACAAACCTCCTTCCTCACAGCCCAAAGCTCTCAGACGCTCCATCGGGCTGCTGGACATCTTCGGCTTTGAGAACTTCACTGTTAACAGGTACAACACACACACACACACACACACACACACACACACACACACGCTTACACACTTGATGACATTATGCATCTGAGGAACCATATATCAACTCTGAGTAAAGGTCTCGTTTCTCTTTCCTTTGTCTCCTCCAGTTAGAAAAATGTGTACGTTTGTAAACTGGGACCTCCTCCTCTCACCGTCTTGTCATTTTCTTCTTTACCTGAAGAGAACTGAGAGTGAAAGTCTTTTTCTCATCGTCACAGTTTTCTCCCCCCTCCTTCCTGCAGCTTTGAGCAGCTGTGCATCAACTTTGCCAACGAGAACCTGCAGCAGTTCTTCGTCCGTCACGTCTTCAAGCTGGAGCAGGAGGAGTACAACCTGGAGCACATCAACTGGCAGCACATCGAGTTCACTGACAACCAGGATGCCCTGGACATGATCGCCATCAAACCCATGAACATCATCTCTCTCATTGATGAGGAGAGCAAGTTCCCCAAGGTACATACACTCAGATGGTGGGTGGTGGGACACTGGTCATTGCAGGTTTATGAGTTGAAAACAAGTTTTGAATGAAGAAGCTTTAAATAAATTTCAATTTTAATAAAAAAAAAATACACATATGTGATTTTTTTTCCTGTCTGTGTTTGTGTCACCTGCAGGGCACAGACACCACCATGCTCAACAAGCTGAACTTTCAGCACAAACTCAACACAAACTACATCCCTCCAAAGAACAACTATGAGACTCAGTTTGGCATCCAGCACTTTGCCGGAGTGGTTTACTATGAAACAAGAGGTCAGAGTCACTTCATGCACACCAGAGAGCTTTAAAGGTTCAATGGTCTCCAAATGTCCCCTATTACTACATTTTCATTGCTTTGACACAGAACACATTCAATAACCACATCTTTCAAAATCATCATATTCAAACTTATCTACCAACAAAACCTCCATCGTACATGCTCACATACTGTTGTGAAAGCTGCTGAATTAATGTTTAAAACCTAAAACATAACACAAAATTACCGTGAATCAGACTGATGTTTGCTTCATTCTGCTACACCTAAAAAAATGCATACATTTCTAACTGCCACATAAAACACTGAATCCAGACGGTTTTGTAATTGTTGATTTCATTTCGTGAATTGTGAATTACTCCTACTATCACTCCTTGCCTATTGCAGCAAATTGCAGCATTTCTGATTAATTTCTGTAGCATATATTACAAGGTAGCACTTTGATGCAATAAAGAGGTGCACTTCTTTTGTTGTAGTGGAATCTTGCCCTGTGCCAAATAAATAAACTAGAGGTGCTCTCAGAGAGCACAGACCTCCGCCAAGGCCAGTGTCAAACAACATACACCAGACTTCAGAGAAAAAAATCAAATTCATAGTAAATGATCTGAATCTGCCTCAAATGTAATAGATTCCTCCCTGGTCCATCCCTCCACCACGTTCAGTGCAAATCAGTTCAGTACCTTTTGTGTAATCATGCTGACAAATAAACAAACCAACAAAAACATTAACAAGACAGTAGCAATTATTGTGATGCCACCTGTTGTTCATGGTTTTTAGGCTGGTTTGTGTTTTAGTTGCACTGGTGCATTTTGGTTTTAAGGTGAGCAGTTGTGCTGAGCTGCATGTTGGTAAAGAACCTGAAGTCAGTGCAGAAAAATGTGAGAAATGAAGCCTTTTGTTATCACTGAGCATGTGACTGTGTTTTGTGTCATGAGCAGAGAGAGAGTTCAGAGTTCAGAGGGGAAAAAGGACGTTGTGACTCTTTGTTACATATTTTTGTTGCACCATACACACTGTAACACCCTGTTTATGTGTGTGTGTGTGTGTGTGTGTGTGCTTGTGTGTGTGTGCTTGTGTCCTGCAGGCTTCCTGGAGAAGAACAGAGACACTCTATACGGTGACATTATCCAGCTGGTTCATTCCTCTAAGAACAAGTTCATCAAACAAATCTTCCAAGCTGATGTTGCTATGGTAACAGGAATACACTCACACAGCCTGTATACAGTGTATTATTGATAACGAGCAGAAAACACTTAAAATAGTATAATATATGATAAATTCTGTGGCACTGACTTTTCCACCAGTGCATTTTTCATTCCAGTTTCAAGTGATAACCAAAGCATGAACGCAAAATCAATACTTTACAGTCAGGCTTGATAAATTAAAACAAAAAGAGTTCAGAGTTTATCTGAGAATGACTTGAAGTCAGTTGTGGATCACAGTTTTGCCAGAGGCGGCTCCACCTGTTCAGGCTCCTACATGTCTTTTTTTAACTCGCATGTTTCTCAGTAATGTCCAGATCCTGTCTGTTTGTATGAGAGGTGTGTGTGTGTGTAGTTGTAAATGCTACATTGTGAGGACCAAAAAAGGTATTTCCCTAACAGAGTGAGGACATTTTGGTAAAGTGAAGACATTTAGGCTGGTCCTCACTTTCTAAACTGTCTTCAAATGGCATTTTGAGGGTCGGAACTTGGTTTTAGGGTTAGAATTAGGTTTGGGTTAGGGTTAGGCATTCAGCTGTGATGGTTAGGGTTAGGGTAAGGGGCTAGGGAATGCATTAAGTCAGTGAGTGTCCTCACAAAAATAGAAGTTCAAGTGTGCATGCATGCTTCTTCTTGCTAATTTCTGTGTGCTTACGCTCCTGGTGGTTGAGCAGGTGAATATAAAATACATCCCATTCCCCCCAAACACAAAACACCATCTCCATCTATCAGGAATGGTAGTAGTAATCATTTATTTCGGTCCTCATTATCCATCCATCCATTTATCAATTTCCCTCTGCTTATCTGGGATTGGGTCACGGTGGCAGCAGGCTAAGCAAGGTATTCCAGATCGTCCTCTCTCCAACAAAGCCTGTGTGAGACTAAAAACTCTGTGACTTATAACACATTTCCTTTAGACGCGAGAGGTTCAGACCTTAGTCTTTCAAAGGTCTTTTCATCTAGTGTGTGGTAGGCATAAGGTAAAGCCAGTTAAAAACTCTTAGTACCTGATTGCTGCAATTTGTGTCAGTCAAATCTGAACATACATATATGAAACAAAGATTAAGTGGGACTGGGATATCATTATGTCCCATGTCCATCAGAAATAAACCCACTTAGAATGGTTACTCATCTGTAGTTGTTGCTCTGTCTGGTGTTTTGACAGACATTTAACTCTGAAACTGCAACGTCAGCTGGACAAAGGTTTTTATATTTAGAGACGGAGAAAGAGGAAAAAGGTTAGTGTCTGAGCTCAGGAAGAGAAAAGTGAGTCCT
>NW_027273865.1:2075000-2205000 GCF_046630095.1 Trachinotus anak
TGTTTGGTGCAAGAAGTGACTTGTTTCACTTTAATACACCCTCCTAACTGAATAATTAGTCTCAGTAGTCTGTGACAGTCTAATTACAGTCTGTGCCTGGGCACTTGAGGATCTTAACTCCAGTCCACTGGAGGTGAAGTGAAAACTCAGAGGCGTTGAGTTCAGTACACAGTAGCTCAAACATTAAGCTTTTGTTTTCCACACTGTAACAAACTGTGGCCCTAAACTATCACCCCTGTATTATGGATATTACATCCCTACAGTCTTCCCACTGATGAGTACATTAGCTTGCACCGGAAAAACAAAGCAGCAAAGAACATCATGAACAGCACCAGGAAAACTCGGAAGATTGAAGAGGCTGAAACAGTTCTCCTTCATTACATCAGCTCGTTTAGGAGCGTGAGTGCAGCAGTTTTCTTACAAGATAAAGTTTGATCATGAAAAAGATTTTTTTTCTTTTACTGTTTGCTTTTTCTGAGAGAAAACATATCCATTGCAAATCGCATGTCCTCACTGCATTTGTCATTGTATTCTGATGAGCAGTATTTATAGCGTCTGTCTATATTACTGCAGCAAAGTTAAAACTTAAACCACTGGAGGTCAGGAAAAATGAGTACTGAATTTAAGAGTTAGTCAAAGTCCAACTGAAATCATATTTAGCAGTGTTGGGCAAGCTACCAATTACTTCACACTGGAAGAAGTTGAGCTACAGCAAAGCTACTGTTGGGAGAAATCTAGTTTAGTTAACTATTTAGAGAAAAAGTAGTAGTTTTACAATAACTGCTTCAGTATGGCCTCGGAGATTCTCCCTCAGGCTGAGATTCGTGAGGTTTATCTATAATGCTGATGATGATGATGATGATGATGATGATGATGATGATGAGGATGGTGTTTCTTGAGCATTATGTGAACTTTTCTCCAGTGAATGTTTGGTTGGTTGCTTGCTTGCCCTCGGGTTGTTTAGAGTCTGTGGCTTTTGTGTTGTGTAGTTGTGTAGCTGTGACCCCCACCATCTGTCTACGCTGTTGCTGGGGGTGGGGTGGACGGATGGGTCAACCACCGTACAGCACTATTTCAGGAGACACTGTTATGGGTGGTATCAGAGGGTTGAAAAAAACGAGTGCATGGTTGTTCAGGTTGGAGACTCTAAAACAATCTGAAATCTGCAGGCAGCTGGTTTTGAGGATGGAAGACTCGTTTTTTCAACCTCATTAACACTGAATATGTTTTCATGTCGTCAAATAACTAAGTGGCTGACTCAGATTGTCAAGTGTGCAAACAAACACATAATCTCATTTAATAATCTAATCCAATAAACCGACGCTGAAGGACCTATCATGGCCAATTTTAGTGTTCATCATTTTATTCTGGGTCTCTGCTAAGACAGATTTTACATGATTCAGCGTTTCAAAAAGACTCTTTTTCTGTACATCTTATACTGTACTCTGTTCACCTTCTGTGTGAAGGCCCCCCTCCTTCCTCTGAAGCTGACCAATCAGAGTCCAGTGTGCTCTGATTGGTCAGTTTGCCGGCAACTACCATGGCAACTGCACATTCCATGTGCTGTTGTAACGGGTTGTAGTTGTTATGCTTCGGTTCTGCTTTATCGGTTTGAGCCAGAGTCCAGTCCTGAACCAGAAGATGATAGACCTGATCCACCTTCAGGAGCTGGACTGGAGCAGGAAAACAAGCGCACCCGCTGTCAGGCAGGAGGGAGGGGAGAGGCGGAAATGTGAAGAGAACTGCTGCTTAATAAGTTTGCAGTAGACTTCACATAATTCATAACCTGAAATACTTTAATGAAAAACCCTTTGATTGTTTTATCTGTGGACTCTTCCAGACTTAAGGAATATAAATAATGGAGGAACAGACAGTCAGACTTGACCACCAGAGGCAGGCAGTCAACACCGCTTCACCGTCCTGCTGGTCTATGATGCTGGTGAATCTGAATGAATTATACTTTAGAGCTCATAGGAACAGAAAAATGAATTAGCAGTTAAACTGTGGATAATTTATCGGAGCTAACGATGTGTAGCATGTATAACACGCTCACTTGACATAGCAGTTGCTCAGGTGCACAGAGGTGACAATGTGGGCAGGACCTACCTGACTGTTCCTTATGCCACTTCTACAACCAAGCACAACACCGTGATGGTGTGTGTTACCTGCAAGTAAACAGACACCAGCTTGTATTTTCTGCTGTTGCCACCAGGGGGCAATGTCAAACTGTTATTTGTGTGTCTCCTTATTCATGTTCTGGGACCATCAGTCTAAATTAGTGTGTGTGTGTGTGTGTGTGTGTGTGTGTGTGTTTAAGGCAGCTGTAAGTGAAAAATGGTTGTGTTTCATGTGCATTTGGCAGTGCCAAGTGTCAGTACTGAAACCCTCCTCAATGTGATCAGTCCTACTTTTCCTACTAGTTTAATCATCAGTCTAGATTTCCAACCATCCATCCATCCATTTTCTAAACCTCTTATCCGAACCAGGTCGTCGGGCAGCTGGAGCCAGTCCCAGCTGACATGGGGGAGGGCAGGGTACACCCTGGACAGGTCGCCAGTCTATCACAGAGCTGACATACACAGACAAACAACCATTCACACCTATGAGCCATAATTTAGAGTCACCAATCAACCTAACATGCATGTATTTGGACTGTGAGAGGAAGCCAGAGTACCCGGAGGGAACCCACACAGACACGGGGAGAACATGCAAGCTCCACACAGAAAGGCCCCAGGGATTTGAACAGTGC
This sequence comes from Trachinotus anak, assembly GCF_046630095.1. Taxonomy (NCBI): domain Eukaryota; kingdom Metazoa; phylum Chordata; class Actinopteri; order Carangiformes; family Carangidae; genus Trachinotus; species Trachinotus anak. The sequence goes on from NW_027273865.1 coordinate 2,077,750, forward strand.
TAACCACGGCAGTCTAGATTGCCTCATCATCATTCTCACTTCCCCAGATTTCTCATATTATCAGAAACCTTGACTAGATTTCAAGATACTGGTTTAAATGAAGTCATGTCATGTAGAGTGGGCAGTCAGTGAAGTCAGAGAAGAGGCTCAAGTCCTCCCTGAGCTCCAGAACATCATGAACACCACCAGGCCCTGATCCACGTCCACCTGGTTTGTCGTAGGAACCAGCCTGTCACCGTTACTTCTTCACCGACTGTCCCTGGATCCTCTATGTCTGCACCAGCTCTCCTCTGCCAGTCAGATGCACAGTTTGTATCTTTTAATCTTTCTTTAGCCAGGTGAGGCTTTTCAAACATAGTGGCCATTCAAAGTGGAAAGGAAACACAAAAGCAATAAAATGTATGTCAAGCCCATATAAATATATATGTTTATGTATATACAGTATCCTTAAATTGTAAATATTTGTTACATAAATATATATCTATCCCAAAACCTGACAAAATATGTTAGTATTATATATATTAGAGTCGAGAAAGTCAGAGACCAGTTTCCCAACATAGGAGGTTAGAAATATTTAAAATTTGTGAGACATCATATATGTTACAAACTTATGTCTTTATATATGTATATATGTGATAATATATCCCCTTATAGTTTGCATATAACTATCACTCTTGATATAGGGACATATATGTCCTATGTTACATTTCTGTATGGACATGTACATGTAAGTGTAGGTGAATATCAAAAATGAACATGGATACCAAAAATGCAGTAACAGTAAAGTGATTTATGCATAAAAAGGATTAAACCAAAAACATCAGTAATATAATTAAACAATAAGTGACAGTAATTGAAGAGGTGACGGACAGCAGTGTGGTGTGTTTTACTGTAAACTCCAGCTAACTCCAAAATGACTGGCATTGATTTTTTAGGGAGCAGTCCACTGATTTTCTATATTTTTATTTATACCATGAATCTGATACAAAGACCAAAACCAACACAGAATGCATCCTACTAAAGGTTATTGTGTGTGTATCTACAGTCTGGTGTGAGCCATAGAGCTCCACTGTTTCCAAAGCTATTAAAAACACATCAAAGAGCCACACTGATGCCCCGGGTGACACCGTCCCTTATCAGCACGAACACACACACGCTGTAGTTTGGTCAGATTAATTATAAAATTCACTCTCTACTGTCTGCGGGAAGACGCACAATACCCAGTGTGCAGTGAATATATATATATAGATATGGACTGTCAGCGATTAATTTTTTCTTAATTGCAATTAATCAAATGTTTGATCACATGATTAAAATTCTGTTATTTGGCATTTCAGAACTGTTTTCTCTTGCTTGCCAACACATAACCGCCAGTCATTGGATTTAAACACTTTAGGTCTCCTGACACGCCCCTTTATGCAGACAGGAACCGTCCCCCTTTTGCTCCCACAGACATGACTTGCCATGAAGTATCTTGCTCCACCATGTAAAACCTTTGTAGGAGGTGTCTGTGGCAGCTTGACAAGTGTAAAGGTAAAGGTGTATCGAAGGGTCAAAATTTTGATTAGGTCAGATTAGATATTTTATATTTATTTATTTACTCATTTTGTGAGAAGCCCTTTAAAAAAAACTAATCTTTGATTAGTCCACCTCAAATGCTTCTTGTTTGCATTTACACTTGATTTGTGATATCCAGTTGCTATCCAGTTGTCCAGACACTTTACAGAGTTACTCAACACCGGGCTGAGATGTTTCAAGCTGGTTTCACCTCATCCAGCAGCAGCTGTGGGTGTGTGTCAGAAATGTTCTCTGTTGCAGCTTGGAGATCTTTCTCTTTCCTCAGCTTCTTCACCCAGGCAGCCCTCAGTGTTGGATCCACCAACACTTACATCACTGAGCTCTGGATTCTTCTCTCATCCCATATTGTGGCTTCTGCTGGCCTGGAACAACATGACAGCAGACATGTCCTGTCACTGCAGAAACCACTGCTCTAATCTAACTAAATATATCATGCTAGATGTGCACAGTACCTTGGTGGAGGTGATACAGAGGGTTGTGATGAGCAACATGATACCCACCAGGACGACAACCAGTCTGACGATCAGGTCTGTTACAGAGGCTGAAACAGATTAAAAATCATCTCATCTGTTCACATGATATCATTTTAATTACAGGCGATTTTTTTCAAGTGCCTCTAAACTCTAAAATAAAACTAATAGTTAATAAGTATCATGATTTTATTAAAGTTACAAGAACAGATTAACACTCTGTTAACTTGTTAACTCTGTTTTTTAATTTTATTTTATATTTTTGCATTTTTATTTTATTTTTTTATTTAGATTTTTCTGCTCTTTAGGTAGAGATGTCGTTTGTAAGAGAAAGATGGCTTATTTCTCTAATTATTATTCAGTTAATTATATTGTATGCATTTGATGCTGAACGCTATAAGAAAAGCTGTGATGAAAAACAGAATAGTGAATTGAGGGATGAAGAAGACTAACTGAAGCAGTGTAGCGTGACTGTGTCATTATACTCATCTCTACTGGTATGTGGTGAGTATCAGTGCTGTCAGGTTTGGGCCTTTGCTATTAACTTAGTTATGAACTGTAGTTTATGAAAAAAAAACTAGAACTACCATCTCATGGTTGTGAGTCATACAAAACATTTACCAATTGTGTGAAATTTTGTCATAATTTCTCTGTGAAGTCTTGCGTGATGGTGAAAAAGTGTTTTGTGGGGTCACCTTGACCTTTGACCACCAAAATCTAATCAGTTCATCCTTGAGTGCAAGTGGATGTTTGTACCAAATTTTTTGAAATTCCCTTGAGGAGTTCTCAAGGTATTTCGTTGACAGGGCCAAAATCATGTTTTGTGAGGTCACTGTGACCTAGACCTTTGACCTTTGACCACCAAAGTCTAATCCATATATACGGACTGACAGACAACCTGAAAACAATGTACCTTCGGCTCTGGCTGTCGCTAGCACAGAGGCATAAAAACAGCTATCCTGAGCCAGCTGACGCAGACTGTGAGATGTGGCTGACAATACACAAAAGGCCAGTAAGTGGCCCTTAGATTTGAAATCATTTTTTCACACATGGCTGCACAAAATGACGACTGCAAAGCCTGCATGTTAAGGCCTGTGTGACACAAATTCTCCATGAAGTTACCTGAGACAGCGAGATAGAGCATCTGGCTCTCAGAGGAGAAGTTATGGGAGAAAACATGGACGTGGTAAACGCAGCTGTAGTCCCCTTGGTGGGTGTGGTCTGCAGCAGAGAACAGGAAATGGGCAGAGTGATTGACGGCTGGCAGGGTGTAGTTCTGCGCCCTGTCGGCGGTGGTGAAGATGAGCTGGAAGGAACCTCCTTGGTACTGTGGTTCAGTAGCACATGTGATGGTGAAGTTGGAGCCCATGAGCACCTGGGACGCCCACTGCTCAGTCTTGGAGACTCCATCAGTGGAGGGAGAGAAGGAGATGTTTGGCTGAGCCAGCAATGCTGTTAACAGAAAGGGGGGGGGTGATTAGCTAAAGCAGCAGACATGTAAACACAGAGAGGCAGACTTTAGTATTTAGTAGTATCCTTCACTTGTACGTCACTTGTAAGTAGTTGATTAGTAAATGTAAATGTGTGTGTAAATGTAAATATACAGCAGCGCTACATGCAAAAGAGTAGGGTGCTGTGGACAGGGACAGCCGCAAAAACGTGTTTTAGCCACCTAAAAAATGCCCACAGGAATATAAGTGGAAGTGCACACTTAACACCTACACACCTACACTGTGGGGCACTGTAATACCCCACAGATCAGCAAGAACGTCCGTCCACAGCAGCTAATCACTCAGCTCCTGCTGCTTCTCCAAACTGACAGCACGCTGATCCAAATCTACTGCAGCTAACACACTGACTACAGATAAGAACCTGACACAACCCCACATCAAATGACCCATAACATGGGAACTGCCAATAATACCTGAGCATATGACTTTAAGGCCAGAATCGCTTTGATTAGAATCAGTTAGCAGCATGCAGTCCCAGAGTGCAGACGCCGACTGGACACAGCGACTCTTGATCCACCACACAAGTCTGTCTGAGTTACAATATGTGTACTCTGTAGAAACCATGGAACCACAGTCCATCTGTCTACACACTGTAGCTGCAGACATCTGGTTCCATTGAGAGTCCCAGTCAGCCACTGGTCTCCACTCTCCCTGGTTTTTCATCTGCAGTTCACCAGCGCAGCGGCTTGCCTCTTCCACCAACCTGATATCCTGTGGAACTGTGTTGAGACAGAGGAATAACTTGTAGAGGAATTAATCCATTGCGCCAAATCAAGGCTACAGCTCATCTCCTACCTGAGCAGGTGAGTCCAACAGCTTTGTCAGGTGAGCAGGTTTTTGTAGCTGAGCCTGACCTTTCACAGTCCAGGAGAAGGGACTCATTGCCCCAACACTGTAACTCTTTGGTCCAGACTGGAGCCTCTACTTCTCCGTACAGCGCCCCCTGGACCTCTGATGGAGCCCCACATCTGAGCTCCCTGCAGACCACCTCTGCATCCTGCTGGTCAAAGTCATCCTCACACACTGAGGACCATGACTGGTCAGACTTCACCTCCAGTCTGCCTGAACACAGGTTAGTCCCATTAACCAGCCGGACAGATTCTGTGGATAGAGAGTAAGACAGACAAGTGTTGGCTTCTGAACATCCATCCATTTTCTCAACTTCTTATCCTGCTCAAGTTTATCTGGGTCTGTGTCATGATGGCGAAGCAGCCCATTTTTCTTGTCCCTAGCCACGTCCTCCAACTCTTCATGAGAGATCCTGAGGCATTCCCAGGCCAGACGGGATTTGTAATCCCTTCCGCATGTGCTGGGTCTGCCTTGGGGTCTCCTCCCAGTTGGACATGCCCAGAAAGGAAAAGGAGACATTATGAGATATCCAGTCCACCTCCGCTGACTCCTTTCTATTCAAAAGAGCAGCAGATCCACTCTGATCTCCCGCCAGATGTCTGAGCTCCCCCTCCCTATCCTGTGAAGGAAACTAATTTGACTTGGATATGCACACACTTGGCTGCAAACTGATGCAGTGCACACTAGAGATGACAATCTGATGAGGCCAGCAGGACAACATTGTCTGACAAAAGCAAGTTTTGAGTCCCCTTGTTTCTCCTCTATACATCTGCGACATATATTACCCCGCCAGCCCCACAGCCAAAGTCTTACCAATCAAAGATGACCTCTGTTACTGGTCCAGCTCCAAATGCCCAGAACAATCAGCTAAAAAACTCCATAAATGTATAACTGAAATAGAAAACTGGTGAAACGTGTGGAGAATCAATCTAAACTCTGCCAAGACACAATGTGTCCTTTTCACCGAGAACTCACACCTGCAATACAGGAAACAACAACATTAAACTAACACTATACAACCAGAAAATCAGTATGAGTTGTTGCTGTTGCTGATCAATTGCACCAATCACCAGAAAAAATTCCTTGTATGTGAAAGCATACTTGGCAATAAAACTGATTCTGATTCTGATTCTGATTCTGATGAGCAACAAGGCAACATTCCTTAGTGTATCAACGGGAGCTGGACTAAACACATCAATAATCTGGAACAAAAGGCAAACAACAGACTCAACCATCTCAAAGCCCTCTGGGGAAAACATGGAGCATCACCCGCTACAGTCATCAAAGCCCACCTCCATACATCCAACCTCTCTTTGAGTCCCCGCCTGGGTCACAAATCTCTGACAACCAGCTACAATGCCTGCCTGAAACTGGCACACAGACTCCCATTCTACATCAGTTACCACTACACACACACACCGTCACTATACACACACCATAACAGACATCCAAACTGTGAGACAAAGACATCAAGCAATAGCACTGAAATACCTGAGGACGGCATCAAACAACCCTGCCCTGCAGAGAACTAACTATGCAGGAAGCAAGACTAACAGCTGACACCCCCTGTCATTCATGCTACAGCTGGCCAACACCCCCCTGTAACTGAACAACTGAATAACAACCTATGTGCACAGAACACTATTCCACCACTGCTGCCTAACATCATTCACATGGACACACATAAATATAGATAAATATAAGTGGCACACATCTCACACACACAATATTCTTTCTGTCTTTTTGTTTTGTTTTGTGCCTTGGGCCACGCGCACCCCATAACCTCAGAGGTGCCCCACCCCCTTCTGCCTCCCCTGCCACTAACTAAGACCAAATAAGGCAAAACACCCCCTACTATGGCTAAAAAAAGGGCAAAAGCCCTGAGCTATCCCTCCAGGCTCCTGATCTTCCAGTCCTTCCTGTTCTGGACTCTGTTCACACATCGAGAGTCTGTCCATGAATACGACAAACAGAATCAATAACAAAGGCATAACCCTGCCAGCACCCAGTGTGCTTGTCTTCCTGCTGAGGAAATGAAGCAGCTCCACTCCGCTCAGTCAAAAATTAAAGGTGGGAGATGATATGATAAGCACCATCTTCTGCTGTCAGGCAACATCAGGGTGGAGTTTGTGGAGCGTTGACAGAATAAGCTTCTAGTACAAACACGATTTTCCACTGTGTTCATCTTAGATAGCCTTACAATTAATGTAGTCAACTACTTACAATATTAGTGATATTACTGTTAGTGTGGGTGTCACCGATGGTGTTACCTGAGCAGTTGATTTCCAGGCTGGAATAGCTGAATGGTTTCCTTATGTCCACACACTCCCTCAGTGTGTTTTCAGACTGAACACAGGAAGAGTTGAGCCACCACACAGGCTGTTTTACAAGATACTCTATCTTCTCAGTTGAAACGGAGGAGCCGCAGCCCAGCCACCCACATATTACATCTGATGCCTTCAGGTTCCACAGGAAGTCTAGGTTATTCACTGCTTTCCATTCTCCGTGGTGTTTCAGCTCTAGTCTACCAGCGCAAAGGTTAGCTCCTCCCACCAGCCTGACATCTTCAGGATCTGACCAAAGACAAATGGATGATTAGGGAAAGACAGAAAATGAGAGGTTTACTCAAATCTATGGCTCTACCTGTGCAGGTGAGTCCAACAGCTTTGCCGGATGAGCAGGTTTCTCTCGCAGGCCTTGAGCTGTCACAGTCCAGGAGAAGGGACTCACTGCCTCCACATTGGAACTCTTTGGTCCACACTGGAGCCCCCACTTCTCCGTACAGCGCCCCCCAGACCTCTGACGGAGCCCCACAGCTGAGCTCCCTGCAGACCACCTCTGCATCCTGCTGGTCAAAGTCATCCTCACACACTGAGAACCATGACTGGTCAGACTTCACCTCCAGTCTGCCTGAACACAGGTTAGTCCCATTAACCAGCCGGACAGATTCTGGAAAGTGAGAGGGAACGAGTGACTAGTTGATCAAATAAGACTAAAGTGAATGACACATTCTGTAGTTCTTTATTAAACTGTGGATCCCGCTTTCAGACTCACTACTTTTACTTTTGCATTAGTGTATCTCACAATTCTACAATTTAATTTATACTGCTAAATTTAAAAAAAATGTCTAAAATCTAACAAAGACTGTAACAAATTAAATTAGGTCTGAATAACACATGCAGAAACGGATGCTTTGGATGGAAACAGACAAACCATAATATACATATTTCCCATTAAGAATAAAAGTGGGTCATGGAGCCATGACCCTGTTTTTTTTTTTGTTTTTTTTTAATTTGGCATCCTTCTTTCAGCTTATGTTTCCTGACTGTATCTATACTGTAAAACTGCTCAAACAAACTTCAAAGTGGGACATGTAAAGATACTCTATACACAAGATAATGCATTACAGGCAGTGCCAATTCCTGTCTCCACTGTCTCGAGTGGGCATGGTTGTGATTACTTGTTCATGTCAAAGCATAACAACAATTTAATACAACGCTAAATACACTTTGAATTTCTGCCTTATTTTGCTGGGGTTTTTTCATCTGCTAGTGTAATATCTGATCAACCCAGTACACAATCATATCAGTCCAATGATACTCTCTGTTCTCCCTCCAAAAAAACACCTCAATGATAATAACAGTAATAGTATTACTACAAAAAGAAATACAAGTTTTATTTCCGTTTTAACTTATAATTCATGGTTTCATGTATAAGCCCCTCTAAACCTCTGTGGTTGGAGAGCAACCTGCACACTGCAGCAGTGAAACCAGACCAGAACCGACAGAGATCTGTGTTGCGGGAGTTCATTTTCTCCTGATCTGTTGGTCTAAAAAAAAATGACAATCTAGTGTCAGAATGTTCGGAAGATCTGTGGCTTGAATCCAGTGTTTATTTCAGTGACTACAGGTTGAAAGGATCCTTTGTAATCTGTGATCACGTTCACTTCTCCCACGTCTCCCATAGCCTCAGACCCGCAGCTGGAGGAGGAAAACCACTCACAGGAAATAATTGAAATGAACTATCTCACGTCTCCACTGTCTCTGGCCTATTGTTGCCAGCAACACCCATTTTTTCCACTGCTAAGAAACAAGTGTTAGCACTAGCCCCGCTAATAAGAGGAGCGGTTAGGAAGAGGCATTAATGCTTGTGAAGGAGCTCCGTTTCCACAGCGACCAGTATCAACTTTCCATTTACTTTCCATCATCAACTATCAACAGTCAGTGTTGGTTTCTGATCATGGCCACAATCGTCACCTAACTGTAACCAAGCAGTTGGTTAGTTTAACTATGACAGCAAAGCCTCCATTACCCTTAAAGGTTCTTTAATCGAACAATAATATAGCAGCAAAGAATTATTTTCTATGTAAAGCTATCCTGGAGTAATGGCGTCATGAGCACTGAACAAAGCCACACCCCCTGCGTTTGTTTCAACATACAAACAACATATTTTACACGTGTGCTCACATGGTACACTCATTCCTTAACCACAGTGACAAAGGAGGAAACTGAACTATGATAGCAGCTGTACAGGTTATCTTCACAGTTAGTGACACTGACCTGAACATGTGATCTCAATGTTGGGGGAGAAATTTTCATTAAAGATAAGAATAATGTGGGGGTCTGAAGACGTAACAGCGGATTCCTGTGTTCTTAATGAAACAACAGAGCCACAGTTGAGCTGTCTGCACACTCCAGCTGCTGTTGTCAGGTTTGTGTACTGTTTATCCACTGCGGTCCAGTTCCCCTGCTTTTTCATCTCTGGTCTACCAGCACAGTGGCTGGCCCCTCCCACCAACCTGATGTCATCAGGCATTACTGACAAGAGACAGAAAAGTTAATCAGTACTTTCATTTATTAAAAATGTGCCAAACAAGACACTGGTTTCCCTCTGTTACTCTTTTCCTCATTTACCTGTTGAAGTTTGTGTGTCTTCAGCCCAGAGCCCTGAAGAGAAACATAAAAAGATTTCATTGGATCAGAGCTTTGGATAGATTTATGTCTGGCTTCTTCCAACAGCCTCAACATCCTAAGATACAGGAAAACTCAGAATCATGAAATTGTAACTAAATAAGTGCTAATTATGTTTGTGCTCCCCAAGCATCTGCTTAGGGCCCCCATGGCCACCAGAGGGCCCCCAAGAGTAGGTCCCAGCTTGAAATTGTTTTGTTTTTGTCATCTACTGTATCATTCAACGCTAATCATACAAAAAAACAATAGTATGTGACCGGGCTGGCAGGTTCATACTACTGGTTTCACACATTCCTGCCACCTCTGTCTGGGCAACACAGCTACAACTAATTATATTAGTAACAGGTGTGTTGGATTTACAATAGGTGTACAAATAATCAAGCACTGACAAGAGTAAATATTGGCGGTGACCCCATTAGTGACCCCATAAAGGCTTGGGTCAGTCCTGCTGTTGTTATCAGTAGGAATGTAATCACTTACTGTTGCTCCAATGTTGTGTCTTTATTTAAACTGTCTTATCTTTACTTTGTGGTTTTGGCACTGGGATTTGAAAAGTTTGCCAGTGTTTTAGTCACATGGTAAAAATGTGTAACGGTGGGGGGGCTCAAAAACCTGACTGACAGTGCCGGGCTGTGCCCGTTTGTCGGATGGTATCCAGTTCATTTGAATTCAGCACACAGAAGAGCCCATGACAGATATGCAGACCCGAAGCCTTTAATATACTATTGACTATTGTCAATATTTGATCATTCGCACACCTTCTGTAAATCTAGCACACCCATTATCAGTTTTATTAATTGTAGCTGTGTTGGTCTGACAGAGGCATTGTTAATGTAATCCTGCATTTTTGTAAGTTTACCACTAAAACTAGAATTACCACCTCGTAGTTCTACGCCTCTGCCACTCAGAGTAGTTTCAGATTCCATCCCTGTTTATCCAGAGTCATATAAAATATTAGCTTATGTTATATATGTGAGTAATAGCTAAAAAGTGTTTTGTGAGGTCGTACTGACCTTGACCTTTGACTTTTGACCACCAAAAACGAATCAGTTCATCTTTTAGTCCAAGCTGACGTTTGTGCCAAATTTGAAGGGATTCCCTTGAGGACTTCTCAAGATATTTTGTTCCCAAGCCCAAAACCACATTTTTTTGAAGTCAGTGTGACCTTGACCTTTGACCACCAAAACCTAATGAGTTTATCATTAAGTCGAAGTGGACATTTGTGCCAAATTTGAAGAAGTTCTGTCAAGGTGTTACTGAGATATCATGTCCACGAGACCTGCATGGACAACCTGAAAACAATTGGCCTCTGGCATAAACATTTAAGCTGTCTTGCAGGAATTTTCAAGCGCTCTAGGGGGCCCTCTGGTGGTCACATGTCCACAGTGACAGAGAAGAGCGACGTTCGTCTGCAGCATGTTACAAATTCAACTGGACTAGTCTGGACTAACTCTGTCGATTGAATCTCATGGAGCTTAGGAATGGGCTGTAAAATTCATTAGTTACCTCCACATATTCTACTATGGAGCCACGTGTAATGTTAAAAAGCAGGGTGTCACACAACACTTCTCCTACGCAGTGAAAATAAAAATGTGTCCATATGTTTATGTGTGATGAAAACAGCAGAAGATCCTTTGTATTACTGACTGTGTGAAAACTTGAAATTATCATTAAAAAGAAAACATCCAGAGCATTTTGTTTATCCTTTCAAGCTCTAATATTCCTAACATATCATGTAATATCTCAGGGACTGGGAATATAATTTTCATTAGGTTATGATTTTATAACAAATTTAAAAGCTTACTTTACATTCTTTTATGTAATTTGTATTTTTTTTATATTCCTATGTTAACTTATGATGTTTCTGTCCTAGTTATTGTATTTATGACGTCATACATCTTCATCTTAGTATTGATCAATGATATCAGTAACATACAATACATTCTGCTGTAGTTATTCGACACAGTGATAATAATAGTAGCAGTAATTTTCCTTTGTAATATCAATATCCTATATTTGGCCTATTTAAAAATTTCAAAACACACACACAAAGGCACAAACAGTGTCTGCCCCTAAACGTGTATATAAACATACTTAAAATACACAATAATGGATGGATGCTCTGCTAGCTCCTTCAAACGTCCATGATTAAAGCAGAGTCCTACCTGCGCTCCAGACACACAGTAACACAATCAGCACTCTGTGATCCATGTCCCCCCAGCCTGTCATCTGAAGCAGTGTGCTGCTCTGTCTTCCTCATGTGCTGCCTCTGGTCTTGTCTTTATCAATCTTTGAGTCAGGTCCAGCCCTCAGGGGATTTCTGCTTTATTTTTATAACTTTTATTTTTTGAATGCTTGTATGGTAGTTCATCATAAAGGTGTGATCTGGGCTGTGTGAAAGTGTGTGAAATACATTATGTCAATTCAAATATAACTTAATTAATACTCAAACTCTTGCTTTCATTTTGCATTGAATTCGGGGAGATTTCTGTCTTGAGAATAATGCTTCCTGTGGCAGATAGCCTACCGTATATTATTTATATATATAACTCTTATTTCTTAGTTCTTATTTAGACTTTTGTAAACTCTGGAGCAGGTTTTCTAAGCTTTGTCCAGTCAGTTCAGATTGCCACTGGTTGACTCCAGTCAAGTTTAGACACATCTCAAGCACAATTAAAGACTACTATTGCCCCCACCATCCAGCCAAGTTGCAGGAAATATAGTTACATCCTCCTCTTCCTCAGTAACAGCATTTAATAATGGCCAAAGGTGTTTTTTGCAGAACATTATGATGTCACAGTGAAGTTGACCTTTGACCATTTGGATATATAATGTCATCACTTCATCATTTTATTCTATTGGGCATTTGTGTCGCAATTAGCATATTAATTTGTGTTATGGCCAAAAATGTGTCAGTGTGTGTGCCAAATGAGTCACAGTCACCTTTGACCACCAAATTCTACTCAGTTCATCAGTTCATCCTTGAGTCCAAGTGAATGTTTGTGCTAAATTTGGAGAGAATTCCCTCAAGGCAGTCTTGAGATATTACATTCAAGAGGTCAAAGCTGTGTTTTGCGAGATCTAATCAGTTCATCCTTGAGTCTTAGTGAATGTTTCAAGAAATTCTCTCCATGCGATATCACGTTCATGAGACTGGGATGGACGTACAGCCAACCTGAAAACATAAAGCCTCCAGCCCTGGCTGTCTCCAGCGCGGGGGCATAAAAACAGGATCCACCTGACAACAGTTCGGAGTGTCACAGCAAAGGCTCTGAATACTTTTGTAAATAGAGATTTCAGTTTTTCAGTTTTAATAAATTAGCTAAAACTTCAAAACATGTTCTCACTTGATTACTTGCTGAAGCTGCTGTTTGCTTGTGCTGCATGAAAAATCCAATTAAACTCACTTGGGTCTTTCTCAGTAATCACTGATGTGTGTTAATGTGCTGATGTGTATTAATGAGTCTTCCCCTCTCCAAGAGTACCAGTGAATTTAGGGGGTGCTCTGTTATTTTTATTTTACAGCCTTGACCCGAAGCATTTTGTTTCCAGATGTCCAAGAGCCAAGCTGCTGAAAATGTTTGCTCAGCTTGTTTCACTTATAAATTGTGATCCAGATGTTGAGGAAGTTTTTACCGAGAGCTGAATTATTTGCATAGATCCCTTCCTCTCCAAAACAGGTCGTCATTAAATCACTGAATAAAGCAGTTTCACATTAAAATCTGGTGTTTCTCTGATGCTGTTCGGCAGACACAGGTTGTCATGGAGGGGTAAGCACAGCACTCAGGTAAAGTTATATTCACTATAAGATATAATAAGGTATTATAAGATATTCATGGATTCAAACTTACCAGTTCAAAAATATTCACTAACTTCACTTTTAAAATGTGTAGTGTCACAAAAACCACCTTACATATAAGTAGTTTCACTTGGAGCACTTTGGAAAAATGTGCTTTTTCCCAGTTTGGGGAAATCCCTTCACAAACTTCACTCATTTAATCTTAAAGAAACAACACACACACACAATATACATATATACATATATATATATATATATGTACATCCACATGGATACACATCCAGTAACACAGTTATAGTCACTCACAGCAGTGGCCTTAATGCACAGTATGTAACTATGGGCTAATCAAAACAATAACAAAAGACGGTGTTGGGTGGTGTAGTGTCATGGGCACTGTTTTCCTCGCCACCATTGCCATAAGCAGAGGTCTCCTCTCCAGAACAAACAGACCAGCCCAGCTACTGACCAATCAGATTGCTAGAAAAAAAAGTCAGCATTTCTACAGGATCCCGATGGGAACAAAAGAGCTTACAATTAAGTGATAAATGATAAAGATTAGCAGATATTTATATTAATCAGTGAAATCATTTTGCTGTTCTGTTAGCCATCACATGTTCATAGTGGTTTGTTCATCATTAGACAAGAGTAAAAATACTCAGTAAGAAACTAAATAACAATTCATGTTCTTATTTACACTTTATCCTCAGTCTGACTTTAACAATGTAAAATTATTTCCAGCATTTCTTTTTCATTCTAGTCATGTGATCATATTTTACACTTCACCTTGTTGAATATTAGCCAGCATTCCTAAGGCCGGAGACACACTGGATGTGTTGCGTGTGCGTGGCCGCTGTGGAACATCTTGGTTTTCATTTCAGTGCCCATGTTAACAGATTACAGCGAACACACTGGCTGTGTCGTGGCTGCATCGTGGGATCTAGAAGTTAGGGATCTTGTGTTTTTTTTCACACAAGATGCGTGCATCTAGCAGCAAAAATAGCCAGAGAAAAGATCTGTTGACAGTCATCTTACCTGCAATATTACACAAAACTGACACCTTTCACTATAGTCTGTATGTCATAGATGTCATAGACCATTTTCACAGCTTCAAGTGGAGACAGTGGTGTTTTAGAGGAATTTTCTGTATAAATCATCATAAATCAGAAATACATTAAAAATGAAGGGAAATCCCACATTCAAGTATCGTTCAAACTCCATGTTAACAGAGCTGGCAGTAGCAGCAACAGAGCAGACATGCAGCCAGTGTGAATACACACGTATTTACATCCAGTATGTCTCTGGCATAAGTTTGTTCAGCAGCAACTCATGATCCACAGATTCAAACACCTTAGACAGATCCACAAACAAGGCAGCGCAATGCTGTTTTCTGTCCAAGGCCCCAGTGGGATCATTTTAACACAACCATGGCAGCAGTAATGGTACTGCAGCCTGTTCTAAAACCAGATGGAAAATCACTTAATATATCATCAAGTAGAAACTCTTTTAATTTGGGATCTTGGCCAAGACTGAGAGTTTGGAAATTGGACAGTGTCTCCAGCTATATATAATGGAAGAACATTTTTGGTATGGAGTTGGACTGAGACTCAAACTAAAGATCTGAGTAATAGGGTCTGTCACAATCCTTAAGACGTAAGGATCCACATTGTCTAGACCTGCAGACATTTTGTGATCAATGTTATTCAGAGCTTTACAGACTCAGACTTACAGGCTGAAATAGCCTTAAACTTGAACAAATCCAGATTTGCATCAATTGCAGTAGTGGCATAACATGGAACATGTGTATTTACATTAAATTTGTACAGACCCAGCACAAATAAAATATTTATTAAACTGACTGACCATGGCATCTTTGTCTTATATCTCATTTGACCCAATCAGAAGATGTTCAGGGAGATTTGAAGCAACATGTCTACCAAACAAGGATTTAATCTGTTTCCAAAATTTTGATGGATTTTTTAGGTTCTCTGAAACTATCTTAAGATAAACCTCTGAATTCGAGCACTTACTCTTTAGGGTTCTAAATGTAATGCAATCAGCATAGAAACTGCAAAATCTAGCTTGGGCCTATGATTTGCTTCTTACATGAATTAGCTCTGAAACATTAAATTTACCACAGATCCTAAAACTTAAATTAAGCTTAAGGGGAGTCCAATATTTCTTAAAAAAAAAAAAGTGAAAGTTTGGAAATTGGACAGTAGTTGTTCAACTCAGAGAACCAGTCCCTGAAAACCAGTCCCAATTCATATCACTCATAAGGATGAATTCAGAGTCATGTAATTCATATAAAATATCTTTAATAGATTTGAGAGCATCCTTTGAAGCAGACAGAGCTCTCTAACAGCAAACCACAGTGATACAAGAACCTATTGATATACCCACTTTCATGGCCAGGACCTCGAACTGTTTGTCTTTAGTAACTGACAGAGCTATGGAGCTAAAAAGCTTTAATTTGACATACACAGCAACACCTCCTCCGTTACCTACACGATTAGTTCTATAGACTTTGTAGCCATGAATAGAAATGAAGTAATCAGTTACCGATTTCTTAAACCAGGTTTCAGATAGAACCATTGTATCAGCATTTGTCATATCCTTTTTAGCGACAAGGCCTATAACATTTAGATGTACAAGCCAGGGTTGGACTGAACATTTCCTCTGTCTTCTGTGGCAACAATTAGTCATTTAACATTGTTTCATTCAGCATACAGTTTATGTTAGCGATACCTCTGCACAACTCAACAACATATAGGACAGAGGTCCGGTTGTTCTTAGACATTTTAATGTGGAAAAGTTATATATATAACTTTAAAGTGATTCGTTCAGAGGTTAGAAAAAGGAAGTCATTTCATGATGATGTTTTCATGGAGATGCACCTCACCCAGAATATCAAGAAGGAATGTGACTTTAAATTTCACAAGATCCAAATAACACTTGCAATTTGACCCGTTTGGTGTACATAAGTTCTCTGAAACAGGAATAAGCATAGTTGTCCAACCTCTGAGAAAGAGGACCCCACTAATTTTATACCTAGTTCCTGGTCGAGAGGCACCATTTTGTGTTATAACAGTGTTTCTCCACTGAGTTATTGAACTGGGAAATTAGAATCTGGGGGTATCTCAGCTTTTTTCTTGAATAATTTAAGATCCAGGTGTACAATGACTAAAATCCTTCATGGCTTGGGCTTCAAACTGGATAAAAGTCAATTTTGAGCTTATGGCAGGCAACACTGACACATGAGCATAGGGGATATGACGTCATTGATGGATTGGTAACTTATGATCCAGACAATGACTAAAATCCTTCATTCAGTTAAAATATATAGTTTAATATGACCAAGATCTAAAAAGTCTAATCAGCGGAATTGACCACAAGTGGACACAAGTCAAGGTGTAGAAACATCTCAAAGAGGATCAAGAGAAATGGGAGGAACCTGAGCTAAATTTCAAGAGCCATAGCAAAGTGTCTGAATACTTATGTCAATGTGATATTTCAGTTTTTGTTGTTAATGCATTTGTAAAAAAAATAAATAAATACATTTTAAAAAATCAGGTTTTTGTCACATTTGCAACATAACAAAATGTGAAATAAGTCAACGGGTGTGAAAAGGCAGGAAACTGAGGCATATGAACTGTCTGAACTGTCAGATATAAGACTGCTACAAACAACATCCTGAAGAGTTATCAGCTTTGAGTTAATGATGTTATCCGCGCTGATTATCTCGTCACATGACCTGTTTCTTGTCCATCTTTTAATCATCCCATCAGTTGTCCATCAGTTCATTTCAGGCGTTGTGACACCAGTAAGTTATTGGAACTGGCCATCTGGACTGGAGTGGAACACTCACCTGACCAGTGGGGTGAAAAGTCAAATCAAAAACTTTAAAGGCTTCAGTGTCTTTACACAGGGTTGTACTGAGTTTATCTTCATGTGTGTGCAGAGCAATATTATCAGTTAGTGGTTAATAAAGGTTTGACTCGTGATGCTGCTGATGAGGTGAAGTCCCTGGGTTTGGCAGTATCAGTGACGCAAGCAGATATTGATGAAGATGCTGATAATACTGAGATGACCTTTGGCTACTTTTACTGGGAAACAGATGACAGGATGATGATTTGATAAAAAATAAAACAAAACCCAGAAAAAAAAGAGAGAGAGTGCAGTGACACAAGGGCATTTTGGCATGTGCTTACTTCTTTGAGGCATTGTGTTTCAGCAACGATAGACTAAAAAGCCCCACACCACTCTGCATTGCACACTCACATAGCACTAATATAAATTTATGTCATACGCAGAAATATGATCGTTATCAGAACATGCTGTATGATTCAGAAAATCTCACGCTTTGATTCAAAATCAATTCTTGATTCAAAAATTCTGGTCATAGGTCATACAGTATATGATGCTATACACTTTATATAATATAGATACATACACACACATATATATACAGTATATATATGATGGAGTGTAGTGCCATTTGTTTAAGTACCTATGATGTGCATGCATCTATGCACTGTTATGAAGGTTGTGTAACCACTGTTGTTGCTGGTTTAAATCTTTTTATATACAGTCTATGGTTTAAATACATGAGTCAACTATGACCTCATGATCAAATGTGTGTGACTTTATAAACAGTTTCATCATGTTGAGAATATGATGCAACAGTCAAACATCCAGCTCGGTGATATCAGACAGAACCATGCATGTGGTGGGTTGTAGTCAGTGTGGTTCAGCAGGGAGTCTGGGTTTTGAAGGATTTTATTTATTTACCTGTGTCGAGCAAATGAAGCCGCATAGGCTAAGCTATGCAAACGTAGCTAAGCTAGCTTTCATTCCCAGCAGCACAAGTGTGAGTCTGACTTCACCATGTTTCTGTGTAAGTGTGTGACAGAAAAAGAAAAGTCAGATGAGTGAACGATGAATGAAAAGATGTTTGCTGTCTTTTTATCGTCACTGATGAACCATTCCATTCACTGAGCTGCTCCAAGGTGAGCAGCTGCTGCCAGCTTAGAAAGTCTGAGAGACTTTTTCCTCACACTGCACTTTCCTTCTTGCTCATACCAAGGAGCAGTATCTGGATGGACTAAGCGAGCGAAACCCGTGTCTGGAAAAAATGTAAACCAGCGCTGTAAGAAGATTGAAAAATTTGAATGTGTTTTTGTAATTATGAATTGATTCCAATGTGAATTGATTTTTTTTTTTTTTTGCACACTACTTTCAATACACCCTACTTTCTATTTCTTTCTGTCTGCATCTCTCAGCTCAGAGCCCACTGTTCCCTCCTGAGGTTGAGACTCTTGTTTAAAAAACAGCTCATAAACAGAGATTTATTCATTTATTTAAAAAAAGGCTCAATATGTTCCTAAAACAAATGGACACTTGTTTTTGGCAAACAAGCAGGACTGTTTCCAGCAGCGGATTAATCCACATTGGTTGCTCTAGTCTAGTGAGTATTTGGGTCAACTGAATGGTGTGTGTGTGTGTGTGTGGGGGGCACTGAGTCAAAATAAACTACAGCATGTGTGTTGTGTGATGAAGAAAGAAGATGGCACCCAGGGCAATGAGGCTAAATGACATGTTTTTTATATAAAATCTTTATTCTCAGGATTTGGTTGTAGGAAACATCACTTAGCCTGGTGTTACAGCAGACAGTCATTTGGTCTGTCAGTCAGTCAGTCAGTCAGTCAGAGAGCCAGCTGTGAGTTCTGAAACACAGAGGAGCAGCGAAGGACAAGACTTTCAGAAGCACATCATCTGTGTGTCCACTGTGGGCAGCAGAGCATCTGTAATACAAACACATACAGTTGCTTCTTGGACAGTTTTTACTCAGTGTTAGAGCTGTTTACTGGTCTATCTGAAACCATCTAAATGAACAGGTGTGTGTACATAACACCGGTATATTTTACAAACTGCTGCTTGGTACGTATTTCAAACAGACCTGGAGATTTAAGTCTTCTGTGAGTTTCTAGGAACGCTCGGAAATGAATCAGAAATGTGATGCTGGCCAGGCTGTCGGGTTGGAGGAAAGGACTGTGGCTATCGGCTCAGGCTTATTCTACATTAAAAGCTCACCTCGCCTTGACACGAGCTACAGTGGCTGACAAGTTTCAAAATTCACCAGCCACGTTCATCGTTTTACCATGTTAAAGAGCGTGGTGGGAGGGGTCAGTCCTGCAGCAGGGTTCATCTGACTAACAGCAGCAGAAGCATTGACCTGCACTGGGCTGGGAGCACCGTGCTGAGCTGAAGCTTCCTTTTAAAAACAGTTTTACTAATATTTTCCTTCATCCACTGTGTGATAGAACTGAAACATCTTTAACCAGGATATTTCTGACTGATCCAGGACAGGGGAGGAAGAAAGCATGTTGTCATTCAGACAACATATGTGCAAAAAATCTCCTGGTTTTGGGTTCTACACATTTCAAGTGGTTTTGAAGGAAGTCGTTCAGAGACGTGCTCAGACACGCTGAGTGAAAGATTTTTTTCCCCATTGGAACGTAATACCTGTAGATACCAAATACTGTTGTGGGGGTGGGTAACGCTTTGTCCATCAAAGCTACTGCACTGTCACTGCAATTTAAAATGACATGGCCTGTTAAAGAACATTTATCCACATCGCTCCTCGCTCCGTTGGTTGGTTTACAGATAGGGAGTCTTTAAACAGCTGTAACCAAAATCCAGGTTGTAGTGTGAAGTCACACAATGAGTGTGGTGCAGAGTACTTGGAATTTAGCTCAGTCCATCTCTGAATCAGTCCTTTGGGGATTTTGAAGAGGAACTGTGGTAACTCCAGTGGCAAAATCCAAATACGGGGCAACTATCAATGACACCTGTTTCATCATTACTTGTTCACTAGTTTTTACTTTGCATTGTGGGGTCATTTTAGCCCACTGCGTAAACTAACACCCACCAGACCATCAACCGACAGAACAAAAATTTGACTCCAAGTGAATTTTAAACATGTCAGTTTTCATTGATCACCAATAGCTAATTAGATTTCTGTGGTGAAATGTCACAGCCTGAGAGAGAACGGGACCCCTCCCTTATCACAGACATACATTTAATAACAATAATAATAATTATGTTTTATTTTTTACCCATTTAGAGTGATTTTCAGGACCTGGTACCTGCTATTACATCTGTAACTGATTTTTTTGTCTTTTACTGGCTCCTGACTGGAGCATGAACAACAGTGAATTCTCTTTAATCCATGTCACTGCGGCGCTCTCAGACCACATGTTTAGATCGCACGGGTAAACAAGAGCAAACTGTTTTTCCTTCATTATGAAAAAGGACTCAGATGAACTCTTTGGAAATGACAGAAGAAACTTTTTCCATCAACAGGAGCTTATTCAGCAGTAACCTCCAGGTTCTTTTTTTTTCAGTCTAATTTTCTGTCTTAGCTCCTGCCATGTTGCCCTTGGGCAAAGCATTGAACAAGGTGTTACTCCAATAGCTGGAGGACAGTGAGACTGTGGAGGCGGTCTGAGCTGAGTCAGTGCAGATTAAGTTTAACAGCATGGAGAGCATTAGAACGGTGACTGCAGGGACGCTGTTCCCACTCTGATGCAGAGCTGGATCTGGAGTTCCAATGCAGGGTTAGTACCTTTTTAATTCTACTGACATGATACAGTTCCTCTGATAATTTCCTGTCATTCAGTGAGCCAAACGTTAAAAGAAATGCTCACTTCAGCATGATCCAGTCAGGTGATCTCAGTAGTTCACAGCCATTTTTTCAGAAGTGTGGAGGAGGATGATGATGTGTTGCCAAATGTCCGCTGCTGGCTTTGTCCCTCAGCATAGTCAGCGCAGTGTTGGAGAAATCCCTCAGGATGTCCACTGTCTCTCTCTGCAGCAGCAGAGACTCCTGCACAAACTCCTGCTGACTCTCCACTAGGAGCTGGACAGACTGAGCCAACATCTCCAGAGACTGAGACACTGAGGTCAGCAGCATCCTGCTGGCACGCTGCTGCTGGAGGCTCTGAGAGGCCATCTGGGCCACGTGGTCCTGGGACCTGCGGGAGGACGCTCCAGCTGGCAGAGGGTCAGATGGGTTTGAGCCTGAGGCTGGGGTCTGCCTGGATGAGGGGACTGAGGAGGAGGGACGTGGCTGATGATAGCTGGCAGAAGATGAGGAAGCGGTGGTTGCAGAGGCACTGGAGGAAGAGGAGGAAGATACAGCAGCAGAGGAGGCAGGAGGAAGAGCAGGAGGTGGAGGGATGGAGGATGAGGATGAGGAGGGCACAGGGTGAGAGGTAGAGTCACTGCCTGCAACAGGCGCAGAGGAGGAGGCAGGAGGGGGAGCTGAAGAGGGAACAGGGAGGGAGGGGCCAGTCATATTCGAGTTTGGAGGGGACTGTGACAAAGGAGGTGCAGCGGAGGATGAGGCAGCGTCCGAATCAGATACCGGAGGGAAAACAGAGGAGGTGGAGGCCACAGATGAAGGAGCTCCAGGTGTAGGTCTGGAGTAGTTGTGGTTCTGGATGTGGTTGTGGTTGTGGTTCTGGCTGTTGTTTCGAGAGTAGGTGTAGACTGGCTTGACCCTCAGCAGGGCGTCATCAGGCAGGGGGTCCAGGGAGGTGGAGGAGGGCGGAGGAAGAGAGGAAGGATGGGAGGAGAACAGGGAGTCGTCGTTTTCATCAAAGTCCATGGTACGTTCTGGTAGAGGACAGAGAGACAGAACATGTTTATCTACAGTTCAGATGACCCGCTTTGTCCATGGAACAAAAGAACATGTTGTCTCCACCATCTTGAAAGGACTGAGGCCCAACAATGGAGATGCTTTGTTGTGTTGTGCTTATAGGTGCTTAAAAATGCGTAATTCTACAGTCTCATAAGGTCCTGGCACCAACAGAAACATCTGATATTCTCGTTTCATATGAATTTAAATTGACTTTTTAGATGATCTGGTACCTTTTACCTCGTACCTACAGCCAGAACCAATGGTCAAACGGCTTAGCTGAAAATAGCAGCCGTATAAATCTACATTCTTACCTCCATCGTCACCCAGGTCTAAGTCAAAGTCAGAGGAGGAATGGAAAGGATCTCCTGCAAGGCAAGACACGGTACTGTCACATGACTGGAAAAGAGTCCAGGAGCAGTTTATTCTCACTGAGGTTATTTTGATGCTCTGCATCTTCTGAGAAAGTCTGTATGTCACAGATAAACAGATAAATCTAAGTGGTTCACTCTTCGATTAGAAACGTCACCAGGTCAGAGCTGTACTAACATGTCAGCTCATCAGTCAAAAAAACACCATTAGTCTGAGTGTTTACCTGAAATCTGCTATATCTTTATTGGATCACTCAAAAAAAAAGTCAGCGAATCAGAAGATCCTCTCTTCTGATTGGCTGACTAACCTGTTGTTACTAGAGCTCCAGAGAGAAGTCTGAGAGAGGACATGTAAAACTACACTGAGATGGTTTTTGGTTCTTAAAACCACAAATATATCGTCTGATGGAGATCAACACAAGTGTTTTTCACTGCCTCACTGACAAGTGTGTCCTTGTCTCTTTTCCACTGTGAACCTGTTAAGTTTAGAAACAACCCTGACTCACATATAGAAATGCAATCAGCCCTGTTCAGACGTGGGTTTAAACATCCGTCCTGCGTGATCTGATCACAAGTGGACAGCTCTAGGTTCTGGTGTGAACACACCCAGGACGCACTGAGGACGCGTCTGGGATCCGATCACTCAGACCACATTTGGATGTGGTTTAGACCACATTCTTTTAGCCGTGTGAACGGAAATGCATCCTGACCACACTGAAGGACCGTCTCCTCTACTGACGTCCTCTGCCACAGTCTGATTAGTCCCAA
Organism: Trachinotus anak; assembly: GCF_046630095.1. Classification (NCBI taxonomy): domain Eukaryota; kingdom Metazoa; phylum Chordata; class Actinopteri; order Carangiformes; family Carangidae; genus Trachinotus; species Trachinotus anak. The sequence continues at coordinate 2,100,764 of NW_027273865.1, forward strand.
CACAGTTTCATAATGAAACCAAAATATTTTTGCTGTTCTACATGGATAAAACTGGACTTCAGTGTGGAGCTGTGAGCAGAGCATTGATTCACTCAACCTCTCTGTACCGACCCGTCAGATTGGCTAAAAACAACACTGCATACCTATTTATTTGCATATGAAGCATATGCAGACGCGTTTTAAAGCCAGGTGTGAACAGATGTACTCAGAGCTGACCGGATCACTGAAGACGCATGTTAATGCCAGGTCTGAACAGGCCCTTAGTAACCAGCTCTACTTACCACCAAGTTCTTTCTCCGGTGAGGACAGAGGAGAGAGGTCTAAGGAGGCTCCTCCAGGTAATGAGTGGGAGCCGTCTGTCAGGCTGAGGTAGGAGTAGGGGGCAGGGTTAGAGCCTAGGCCTTTAGTGTAAAACTTTGAGAAGTCATCATCTTCACCAAAGTCCTGATCACTGTCGCCGTCTGAGAACCAACGTGAAAACCAGTTCAATGACACTTCGACTCAACTACAGGGGACTTTGGTTCATTTCCATATAACAGCACAGCTGCTTCATCTAGGAATGTCCCGATACAAAGCAGTGGGACTGGTGTAAAAGCCAATCAAAGCATATTTTTCATTGATTTTATTGGTTCTTAACAACCAGATTCATTTCCAATACTCTGCTTGTTTGCCCACAACCAACACTGCTGTTAAAACTCTTTAACAGCAGTGTTGAACTGCAGACATGTAAAAAAAAAATTAAATTCAAATTCATTCAATTCAAACTCACTCTCTCTGCCATTTGCATGAATTTCAGCAACAGTGCACAGCTCATTTAAGCTGCTGCCTTTGAATTTTTCTACACAGATTTCCTCTCAGCATGGATGTTATACAAAACACTATCCAGCAAAGAACTGATCATTTCAGGCAGTCAAATCTGTCTTCTGGATCAAAGCTCTCACAACAAAGACCCCGAAAGAAAGTCACTTTCAACTACTACAACCAAATTTCAAAGCCAATGACTCGCTCTGTATGTGTTTCTGCTCACCTCCTCTAGGACTCATCATTAGTATCTTATGGACCATCCTCTCCACGGGGCCCAGGTTCTTCTTCCTCAGGTTGCTGCCATTGGGGCCCCGCAGGGCTGCGATGCGTCTCTTTCCATCACACTTGAGGTCGGCCCATTTCTTCATGATCTGACGCACCTGTGAGAAGATACAACCGCCTTTAAGAAGTCTTCTACCACCATGATCCCAAGTAGCAGCCGACTACTCTGTACTATTGTAGCCTCTACTGATGTTTCAGACTAGCAGAGAAAGAATTTGTGGATTAGTTAATGAACAGAAAATTCATTGCCAGCAATTAACACAACCATAATCAGTGATGATGACAATAACAAACCTCTCTGTGATTCTCTCCCAGACCGTTGATCTGATTTGTGATTTCATTCCAGGTCTGTTTCTTGGTTTCAGCTGACACACCTTGGTTAAACTTCCCTACAGGGGGGTAAGATAAAGTATGATAACGTGAGACTTGGTTTTGGAGGATACATCTCTTAACAGGGGTGGTGTCCTCACTACACAGAGTTCACTGGGCTCACACTCTCCCTCAGCTGGTAAAAATCCTTACTGCAGCGTTGAGTGCATACGGTTCATTATTAACACAGAAACTCCAACTGTCAACATCTATGAATGGATATAGCTGATTTGCTGAGCTGACATCAGAATTGTAACTTGCCAAATATAAACTATACTGTTCAGATGTTCCTGCAAGAAATTAATAATTTGTCCCTGCACAGGAATCAAATCCTGTAGCAAAGTAAGAGTCATTTCTGGCGTCAAGAGTTTTTAAAGCAATGGCCTGCAATAATATATGAGAGAATCTATCTGCACCTAAAGATGCCTATTACACTTTTATCCATGTTGAGAGTGAATAACAGACACAAGCAGCTGCACATCAGGCCACAGGCTGCACTGTAGTCAGTGCAAAATTGATCTCTGTCATGGCAGCAACAGTAACCCACAGAATAATTTCCTCTTTAGCAATTTTGCCTACAAAATAATAGCGTTGTTGTTTTTTTTGTTTGTTTGTTTGTTGCTTAAAGCAGTGCTTCATTTCAAGCTATTATGAACTTTAATTCTGAAAAATTCTGACAGGAAGTTTCAAAGGTTTTGTTGCTTGCTTGACAGACCTCTGAAGTAGCAGACGGACAAAAAATATCACCAGTTCAGTAAATCAGTATCATATGCGACTTTGAGCCACAGCACCACGTGTGAACAGTAACAAAGCAAATTCCAGTTGCATTTTTATCAATCAATTTCTTAAATTAGTCTTTGATTGTGTTAAGTGAAAAAAAATAGTCCCAAGGCCAAACTTGCTGACCCTTTGTTTAAAGTAAAACTAAATCTTGGATGAGAATGAAGCTCTCCAGTTGAATTTTCAGTGCAAAAGATGACCACGTGTGCTGTAAAATATCTGGTCCTACACCAAAATGTTTTTGGTACAACAAGCTTATCGACAAAAAATTAAAAAATTTAAAAAATAAATAAATAAATAAAAGGGTGGCTTGATTAAAAATCGTCCAATCATAGATCTTAAAAATAAACCAAGTTTCAGATCAGTTCACTTTCAGATTTCAGGTCAGTTTTGGATAAATTTAGCAAGTGATTGACTTCTTCGCACAAACAATGACAAAGCTGAGTAATGCATATTGGAGTATTCTGAGCTACATAAACCTACAGCACCTGTAAATTAACTCCAGTGTTTGTGGTAACGAACAATGATGAGGAGATCATCGCAAAAAACTTCAATGAGGTAAATTAAGGATCTATTCTGGGGGCTCCTGGTTTAATGCCCCCCCCCTTATATAATGCAATTACTCTGCTAGCAACAAGCTTTGGACAAGGTCCTATCAAACTTAGGAAAAGAAAGTTTTATCAAAGCCAACACACACACAGACACACACTCTCAGTCCTTCCTGCTCACTGAGGATGATGTATCTGTTCCTCTTCACTGCCTCCAGCAGCAGTTTGACCTCAGTGAAGGAGAACCTTGGTTTGGCTCTCAAACCGCCTTTTACTCCTCCAACCTTAAACTCTTCATCGTCATCACGCCAGGAGGCCGACATAGCTCCGCCTTTTCACCTCGTCCTTTCCTCTTCTGCTTCTTTTGATGGCCCGCTATGACTCAGTCTGGTACCAAGTCCAATTTCTCCTCCCACAAGGACTGTCTGGTCCTGATCCACGTGCTGGTCTGGACTCAAGACACCTGTCTGGCTGCACAGGGAAAAGATAAAGGAGAGTGGGAGAATGCAAAACAGAGGGGTACAGGTGAATAAATAAGACCAAGAGAGAAAAAGTGAAAAGATGCATTAAGTAAACATAAACAACGCACAACAGATAATTCAGAGCTCTACTTCTAAATATCAAATATTGCACTCTGCCACAGACAAATGTATGAAGAGATGGAGCAGCATTATTTCTTTACTGGTGCTCTTTTTCACTGAGTCACCACTTTTTAAAAGTTGCTTTTATTTATCAAGAAAAAGTCACCAGTTATCGATCAGTTGTGTTCTCATAATCACAGGTTTACACCTTTACTTTAAAAGTCTTTTTTTAAATCAGTCTTTGTGATGAGTGTTTTTTAGTTGATTTTGACCAAAGCGAAAATGAGAAATTGTAAATATACTAATACTGAGTGAATTCAATGAAACATCTAAGCAAAGAAAATGTGAAACTAGTGGTTCCTGCCTGACACTTGGTGACAGTAGAAACAGCTACAGAGCTGTAGATTATAAATACATATTTGCTATTTGATCATTTTTTAGCTGAGTCACAGTTGTCCACTTGTACTCCACAAGAAGCAGTGTGAAGGTCCACGCAGCATCTAATGCTGACACCACAGCAGCTCAGTGGAGCCAGGAGTTTGGTAAAAATTGGTTTCCATTTTGATAAAATCACAACGGTGAAAGAACGTTGTACAACAGCACGAATTAATAATTAATATTTGAAAATAAATAAATAGAGGCTGGAATGCATATTTGAGCAATAAGGTCTGTGGAGCTGGGCCTGAGCAGTTTTCACGATCCTGAACCAAGAACATTTGTTTTTCTTTAGCCCTTGTCCCCACACTGCCGCCCTCTGGTTGGACTTCAAAATGAAAATGCCTGGTGAAGAATTACACCCACGGATGAAGGAAGTGCTGCTGAACTGTGATTAGCTGATTAGATGTATGTACATGAAATACAAGCACAAGCATCACTAAACCTAAACAGATCCACTTTAGCTCAGTCAAGCTTCAGGCCAGTTAATGCTGTGTAGCTCCAGCCACTCCACTGAGGTCCGTGCTGACCGCAGGCTGGTGCTCAGCTCAGGTGGGGGGGCAGCGGGGGCAGCAGGTGAGGCAGCGTCAGGATCAAAGTCACGTCCATCGCGTTGGCTCCGGCCACGTGACCCTGCACGAGCCAATCGGCTGCAGCTTCCTCGTGCCTTTGTTGAGCTCGTGCCTGCCTCTCGCCCTGCTGCTCGTGCCTGGCGGCTCGCGCGGGGAGCAGCTCGCTCACCCCGCCGTGGCTGCGGGCCACGCGGGGAGAGCCTGCTCCCCGCGGGCCCCGGGGCTCCCGCGCGGGCTCACCGCGGAGGTACACCGCCGCGGGCCGTGCCTGTGCGCCGCGCCGCCGCCGCTGCGCGACTGTCGGCGGCCGACGGAAGGAGGACGAGATGTCTGCTAGCTGCTGCGCTACGCGTTTTCTATCGTAGCTGTACGTGGTTTCCGACGCTCAGACGACGCGTGTGCGGTTTGGGATTGGGAATTAACCGCGATGTGCGGTGTAAAAAAAAAAAAAAAAAAAAAAAAAAAAAAAAAAGAATTATTGAAAATAATTACCAGGGAAAATGGCGTTGTTCTCTCCCTCTCTCTCTCTCCTCCTTCTTCTGTGGTTCTCCCGAAAGTTCGGAGTGACGAGAACAACTGCACTGCGCAGGCTCCGGAGAGCGAGAGAATTTTTTTCTCCCTTGAACGCGCAACATTTTCATGCTTCTGCGCGCCCCCAGCTGCCCCAGATACAGCGTGCACCAATCACTCCAGCGTAGAAGACACACAACAGACACACACAGGACTCACGAACTCTGCACAACTAACACTGTTGGTCATTCAAGACCAGAGCTGAGGACTGGACCTTCTCACGCCGCTGATGCTTCACCCTGACAACCCCTTCACCCTCTCTGCATCATTAACTCCTCCAAAGCCATGCACGCCGTACATTTGCACATTTATTATTCATCACGTCGATATTTTAACATTTCATCACAGCAGTCACTAGTGTACATGCTCTGTTGTAGCGCCACTCGGTCCTGTAGTTGTATGAAACCTGCTCTGAGAAACAGGAAGGCCTGACTGGGTCAGCAAAGGTCATCAGCTTATTGTACAACATATCACGCTGGTGAAAACAACACTATTACACACAAAGCATCGCATCTGAATTCAAGCATTACTTGCGCAATTAAGCACGACTGTATTTGTCAAAGTCAGATGTAATTGTCTATTATGAATAACTCAGACACAAAAAGCACAAAATGATTGTATTCCATCTCCAAGAAATGTTGACTCATCTACCGCTGAACAGTATCAGCAAAAAACACAATACAGATTCCCCTTCAAATGATAGAACAAGATTATGGGGGGAGAAAAAAAAGGGACACTAGCTCATCGTCATTTCACCACCATTTTACATCAACATGGAGAAGAAAGAAGATGGAGAGGCCAGGAAGAGCAGGTCCCACGTTTGTTCGCTTGGTGTCGCCAGAGCTCCTTCTCTGGGGACAAATGCGTGTTTCACTCTTCTTCAGTCCCCGGCTGGGCCTGCAGGGGGCGCCGTCACGCACGTCTTTCAACCACTATGGAACATTTCCCGACTACAAGGGGGGGGGGGGGCTGTTACACATTGATGTTTACACAGAGAAATAAGATTCTTACTGATAGCTGTGTATATTTTTTTTTTCTTCTTAGAGACATATATTCTGCACACACTCCTCTACTTGCCCGGAAGAAGAGGAAAAGGGTCATGTGTTGGCTGAAAGTGCATGGCCCCCGGCCCCCGGAGCCGCTCTTCTTCGCTCTTCTTCCTCCACATGTTCACCTTCTGACATTGTCTCTTGATTGACACATTTGCTGTTGTCTGATTCTGCTCTCTGCTGCTGTTGGTGGTGATGGTGCTGCTGCAGTGACCCAGTTTCTCCACAGGGATCATTATAGCTTCCTGTGATCTAACTCTGTGCTAAGTGACCAGAGGCCACCTGAGAGGAAACAAGGAGCGTGAAATATAAAGTGACAGAGGCCTCGGCGTGAAATCAAAAAAAAATAAAATAAAAAAATCCCGTAACACATTTCAGAAAATATGTCATACCATTATCACAGCAAAACTATGACTCAATATCAGTACATTATAGGAAGAAACAGGTATAGTACAGCACGATATAAGAGATAATGAACATCTCAGAGGTGACTAGAACCTCACGACTGACAATAATGGACAGTAGGAATATGAGAGGATTAATACATGATGTTTTTGCCCTGGAAACACAACTCAAAAAGTGACTTTACACAAGGCAGAGAATAACAGTGGCAGCACATTGGCACAACATGCAAAAATGTTGTATTTGTAAGCAGGATGGATTTACAGAAAAAAAAAAGTGAAGTGGAAGAGTGCTCTTGTCCTATCGTTTCATGAGACTGTTAGCTTTCTGGTTGGCAGCACCAATGCGCGACACGTTGAGGTTCGCCTGCAGACAGAGGAAGACCAAGAAAAAAACAAGAAACAGGAGATGTTAATAAGAACCTGGAGGACAGAACCACTGGAGTTCTCTGTCTACCTGTCAAAATCAGCTTGGCTTTGTTGCAGGGGCTCAGCAAACAGTCTTCCCAAAGCAGGTGGTGCAAGGCTACAGTGCAAGCGTTACAGTCCAGAATGACCCCAAAAAAAGAAGAAATCAGCAAAAGACAAAACCAAAGCAATGGTAAGACATTTCTACATGGTCTAGTGTTACATTATTAAAAACTAATTTAAAAGAATATAAATTGGAAAATAAACTATTGATTAATTTTCAAAAAACCTGCTCTCAGCTGTTGGAGGATCTGCTCTGCTTTAATGCATCTTTTACCACAGGCCCTGCACTAAAGTGAGCTACTTAAATTTCTTTCTCTCTTTGTCAGCACATCATCACAGACACAAATACACATTTCCTCTCCTTATTAAAGAAAGCCACCACAAGCAAACATGGCTCAGTTCCCTTTGTGGCACTGAAATGATGGACCCTTGTACTGTGAAACATCCCAATGAAAACCTGAACCTCAACTGCATCTACTGCTTTTGTTTTAAAAGTGCAGCTGCTGATCTCAGCCATCCTCTTTCACAGGCACTATCTCAACTATCCCTGACCATCCTCCCTCACTCTCCCTTAGTATCCCAGACTGTGCAGTCCTACACTGAAGCTACGCTTCACTCCTCCCCCCTGAACATGCTGACAGAGTTGTTAGACCTGATTCAGTTCTGCTGCACCCGAATGCCTCTGCTGGCCAGTTTTGATCAATGCACACTCAGGTGAAAGTGAGCTCTAACAGGAACGGTTTAAAGAGGTCTGAATGGTTGCAAAGTCCTCTGAATCGTTCTTAAGTCACGATGGTATTTCATGGTATTTGGTAATGTTCGGTATACTTCATCTTTTGTTGTTGTGTATTACAGGAGCCTACCTTAGCCAACAGGAAGGAAATTGCATTATCCACGCTGTTTTTTTGAAATATTCAGGTGGCCTTCGCCATATTCACCTGCCAATGTACAGAAGATTAAACTGCTACTTTCCCGTCGGTCGAGCCCATCATAAGGGACAAAAAGTCCTCCTGCTCTCTATTTTTGGTAGGCCAATGTCAGTGTTTTGCGTAGAACGACAAAGATTTTTTGTTTGTATGTTTATGCTGAGTCTTCAGCAGTGTTGTATCTGAGTGCGAAGGTTCTACGCTCAAATTCATCTGCCTCAGTGCCTGCGTGGGCTTTCACCCAGTGCTCTGGTTTCCTCCCACAGTTACCCAGAGACAGTGAGATGCCTGCAGGAAATGTGGATCTGAGTGTGAATGGTGGTCTGTCTGTATGTCAGTCCTGTGATAGACTGCTGACCTGTGACCCTACACGTGATCAGCAGATACAGTGGGATCAGTGGTATGCACTGACTTGTGGTTATGTGACTGCTGGTCTTTGGTAATATTTGGTAATGTTGTATTGAGACAGCCGTACCTTGCCCCATATGCTTTCGATGTGGGCGTTGTGCATGTCGATCTCATTGCCCATGTCCAGAGCCATACTCCTCAGATTTCCAACAATGCTGCCGACATGAGCCAGGTTCTCCTCCATCTCGTCCTCACGGGCATCGTTAGTCACCCTGTGACCGAGCGGAATAAAGCGGGTCTGTTTTTACACCACCACACCTCTTGGGTCGAGTCAAGAAACAGCCTCCTGCACTAGTCTAGATTAGTTTGTCTGAGGTGCTGTGAAAACCAAGAATGCATCAAAATTTTACAACTGCTGGATCAGGACAGGAAGTGATTATTAGACAAATGGCTACGAGATCTTCCAGGTCTAACAACTGTAACCAAGTACAAAGACTCTGGATGAAATGACCTCACAACAACTGTTTAATGTCTCCTGGTTACTTTACTCATAGGTTCTAGTGTCAGCTGTTCTCAGAGCTCCTCTAGCTGCTGTAGCTGTAATGCATAATTAGACCTTCATCAGCTGATTATTTAACCTACATGATCTCACTATTGTAATGCAAACAAAGTGCGCTCTGATGTTCAGACCTAGTCCTGTGTGCTCAGAAAGTCTGTTTAACGTATATATATCTGTTCATGCGGGAGGTTCAGTCTGAGGCTTCCTCTTCTTTAATCATGTTCACCAAAAATGAAAATCACTGCAAAAATTATATCACTAGATTTCAGTGATATAATTGAGGCACAAGTCATGATTTTACATTGGTGTAACCATAGCAACCTACTCACACACCTGCCTGTGTGCACACAGTGCAAGAGGAGCAGCAGCTTCATGGGAATAAATGACAGTAACATTTTTGTGAATATTTGTTACTTTCCCCCGATGGTTTAATAACTCTCTCCTGTGTCACATGGTGCTTTTCAGGCCGTTAGAGGCTGGATGAGCTGCTTACATACAATTAGGATTGCTGGAAGATTAAAAAAATACAAGTGTGATGTGATGATAAGATACTGAAGGAGATGGAGTTATATATAAAATATATATATATATATATATATATATATATATATATATATATATATATATAAATGTTTGCACCCCTCTGAACTGTTGATTTTACCTGTTTTAAACCCTGGTGAGGTACATCTGAATGAATCTACAGTCAGGTTCTTGTGTGTGTGTTTATGATAATGTCCAGTGTTTGGCCAGCTGCCTGTGTAACTGATGACTGGTGGTATTACATGTCACCCTGTTCTAAAGAAGAGCAAACACACACTCACCATACAGATGCCTCGAACACAACACCCACCTGCCTACAACAACACACTTCATTAAACTCTCTCTCTACCTCCGTATGTATCCTCCACTCATGATCATTTGCTCCCTCTCATCGACGACTCGTGACAGCGGCGGCTGATCGGACACAACGCCATCCTGACCAGAGGCTCCGCCCCAAACTGCCTTGTACGCTCCACTCTCCTCAAAGGCCTTGAGTCTGACAGAGACAGATTGACCACAAGAATGTCTTTTTATATTGAGTTCAGCTTGTTTAGTGTAATGACGAGAACCACACTGTAGCCATATTGGTCCTTTAGCCAGGATACATTATTGTATTTTTACTGGAATACAGGTGTTGTAGTTGTTCCTCAATTCTACCAAATTATGTGTTAATGTTAAGTGTCTCTAGGTAATGCACGTGTGGTACTTTTTCAGTATGGGTACAGCAGTGGTCCATTTATACAGCAGAGATAACAAACATGTGGGAGATGATATCTAAACAGCTGAAATCCTTATAACAGCAAAGCAAGCAGGCAAAAAAAGAAAGCTGCCAAAACATATGAACAACATATGAAAGTGGAATGCGCACTGTCCAATGAACTACACAAAATCAAACAGAACATATCATGACGGACGTACACTCAGTCGGCAGTTTGTTACATACACCAGCTTAAAACTAATGCTTGATGTTCAGTCTGTGGTGAACTTGTTTTCAAACTCTACGATAATGCTTGATTGTTCTGGAGGATGTCGTTTGTGCTGCTGTTGAACTGTATTGAATTATACCGAGGTGCTTCTGGTATTTACCCCAAACTCACTGATGTGGACAAAATAACAAATCCAATCAAATAAAGCTTTGTTTATACAGCAGCTTTCGTGCAGTGACTGCAATACAAGGTGGTTAACAGTAATAAAAAGCAGTAAACTGAAACAGGACAGAATAGACAGATAGATAATTAAACAGACAAAAGAAATAGATAAGTAAATAGGTTTAAGAGAGGCCAAAAAAAACAAAAACATTTCTTTTAAAAGTAAGTAGAGGTTGTTCCGTGCTCAGGTCCTGTGGCAGGCTGTGTCACAGGCGGGGGCATCACTGCAGAAAGCTGCCTCTCCATGTGTCTTTGTCCTCACTATAGAAACAGCTCAAAGGGCCATCTGTCTAGCGGGAGTATACCTTAAAAGCATATGTGACATGTATTCAGGCACTTGTCCACTGAGTGATTCAAAGACTAATATTAAAATCTATTCTAAAACTGTCAGGCAACCAGTGCAGGGAGTTTAGAACAGGTGAAATGTGTGCTGTCCTTCTGGTCTCAGTCTTCTGGGTCGACCAGAGAAGAGAGAGTTACAGTAGTCTAGCCTGCTGGTAGTAAAAGGATGCACTAGTCTGTCAGTATCTGCATGGGTGAGAAGAACTTTAGCATCATATTTCTAAGATGATAAAAGGCATTTCTTTTGTGACATTGGTGATGTGGGATTTAAATTTCAAGTCAGGGCCTAGAAACACACCTTGACCTTTTGCAAGGGGTTTAGCATTTTCTGAGAGAAGTTTCAGGTTGATAATTAAAACCTCTGTCTTGTCTTTGGAACACCTGTCCCTATAATGCAGTACAATTCATCTGCAGCCTCCAGAATGACCTCAAAGTTGAATCAACGCCTCTCTGAAACAGCTTCAACACAAACTGAGTAGTAGAACCATCATCACACAGTTGTGTATTAGTTTCAGCCAGGTGTACGCTTGAATTCTAAGTCACTATTTTATCAGAAGAAAGGCTGCTATCTTCTGGAGATCAATATATACTTACCTCAGAATTATGTGGACCAGTCGAACACACGCACACACGCACACACACGCGTGCACACACACACACACACACACACACACACACATACACCACCGCCACCTACTTATCACAGGAGCAGAGGCCACAGCACTTGCCCAGGTCAGTCAGGTTTTTCTCGGCCTCCTTCATATCAGAGTTGATCTGATCCAAGCCCTCCTCTATACGCTCCAACTGCTCTATGGGAGGAGGAAGAGGAGGAGGAGGATGGAGGAGGGTGGAGAAGTATGCAGGAAGAGAAAGGTAGACATGGAGATGGAGAGGAAGAGGAAGAGCAAGACAGGAAGGGGAAAAGAAAGAGCAGGGAGGTGGGAGAGGAGGGTGAAAATATCAGAGGAGGGAGAGGATGTAAAAGGGTGATGGAAGGAGGAGGAAGAAGGCGAGGAGGTAAAACGGATGATAGGAGAAAGAGAGCAGAACCAGCAGGGAAAAGGATAAGCAAAAGAGGAGGAGGGGAAAAGACAATACAAAGAATGGAGAGAGAGGATGGTAGATGGGAGTGGAGGAGGTAGCAAAACAAAATCAAAAAAAAAAAAAAATCACCAACTAGTTCCCAAAAGTCCTAAAGCTGAACTGAAAAACCAGCCACCAGCAACTGAACATGAGGCGCCCAAAACTAAAAACTGACAAATTCCACCCACAAACCGTAAATAACGTCACTTGCACTAACTATTGCCCTGAGAAACTGGAGCAAACAGATCCGAGCTGTGCTGAGCTGTGCCAGACTGTGCGCTGATATGCTGACTGTTTGCACTCTGGCCATGATGCCCAGTTCCATTATGTTTTCTCTCTTATTTTCTGGTTTAATTGGAATGAGGGGTATAATGGTTGAGAGACTCTAATATTGGACTTGAGGAAGAATAATGTCCAACTACACTTTATTCAACACTAAATATTTATTTATTTATTACTTTGAGAGGGACAATGCAATTTAAAGGGGACCTATAATGCTTTTCTGAGTTTTCCCTCTCTTATATTCTATATCTTTTTGTGAAAAGACACCGTGTTCTCAACTGCCAGCAGAAATCTGCCATTTTTTCTCCACATTTCCCTCCAACATTTTATTGTGAGTCAGGCACCTCAAGGAGGACTGCTTCAGAAATCACACTTTGTTAGATGATCTATTTTCACAGCAGTTATTTCTGCAGTTCTCATTTAATGTGGCCAAACGGGGGCCTCAGGCTCACAGCCTAACGGTCTGCATTATTATTGTGGATCTGTGATGTTTAGCCAGGTCACCGGGGACCTGATCACGTTAGTGAGAAGCAGGGTGGCAAAGATATAAATACTTAAATGTTTTCAATGCTAATTGTCAACTCCTGTCCCTAGCTGGGATTTTACATGTATATATCAAAGAGTTACCCAGTTGGTTAAAATAATAATGACTACATTAAATTAGCTATTGAGTATTTTGTGCTTGTGCATATATTTGAATATATGTCGATGTATTTATGTACTTAGAATTACTTCTTCTACTTCTTTGTTGTATTTATGTTTGATTCCTATCATTGGGCAATGACTGCACTTTCCACCAGCGATCACTGTGGATGACAGAAAAGCCAAACAGTCAGTGAGTCAGAAGAAAAGGCTCCGACTTCAAATAAAACACCACAAAAGCATAAAATATGGGACCTTTAAAAGACTTCAGTGCTCTCAGAGGTGTTAAAGCAGCATAAATCCATCATCTGACAGTCTGAGTTCAACTTTCACTTTGCTGGAAAGAGTTAAAAGTTTTGTTGACAGCGGAATTTTTCAACTTAGTGTCATCAAACTGACCCATTTTGTCAGTGTTAGTGCACCTTGTTGAAATTCCAAGCCTCCTCCATGTCGATAGGCTAGCATGAAGAATGATTGGATGGATGAATGGATGGAGGTGTGAATTTGATGAATACTGGCACTTTTATTTGTGGTATCTAAATACCTTACTTTAAGCTCATTTAATGGAACTGGGCACAAGTACGGGTTTCTTAAGACACCAGTTGGGTGAAGGTGTGGATCCCAGAGACCAGACCTACTTCCTGATTGGCCAGACACACAGACCACAGCACTGGGCCATGTCTGTCAGATTCTTCTCTGCCTCTCTCATGTCCCTGTTGATGGAGTCCATGCCTTCCTCAATACGCTCCAACTGCTCTGTTAGGAACAGGAGTTTTATGGTGGTGGGTTTTATGGCGTTGTAACAACAGTAGAGACGGAACAGTGTACAAACAGATGGTTTCAGCTGAGTGATCTGATTGGTCAAGGGCTTAAAGACCGACATGTGCAGAACCCAAAAATTAATGCTCAAATCCAAGAGGACCTTGAGTCGGCCTCAAACACCTTTTCCTAGTTTCATGCAACAGGTTCCAGTGCAGATGAACTTACTGAGAGGTCTTATCAGTTATCAGTTCTCTAAAGTGGACTGATCATCCAGTGGACTCACTGGAAAGAGGGTGAGAGGCCGATTTAGTCCATCTGGTAATAATGAATGTGAAAATCCCCCCGCTGTGTGTTGTATTTTCTGAGGTGTCACAGCTTAATGTTGTCCCGAGCAAACACAATCTTTTCTTCAAAGTATGACATTACAATGCAAAAACAATCCATGTTAATCTTTGTTAAAGCCCTACTGAAACACACACCATGTGGAAGTAGGACATCTCTGAAACTGTTTTTGATGTAGGTTAGTAGTTTCCCTTGTCTTTCTGCTAGACACGTCACAAAGCTAGAGAAACTCTATTGAACCCATAACTGGGGCCACTGGGGCATTATTTGAACTCCCAACCTTCTTTCTTGAAAAACAAACTAGTTTACTAGTTTACAGAAAACACAGAAAACATTTTTTTTAAAATGAGAATTAAAATAGTGGAAAAGTGGAAGTGATTACCTCCTTGTTCATCCAGCATAACCAAAGATATGATCCCAGCCTCTTTACTCTGGAGGACAGAGCATAGAAAAACACATTATGATCATCATGACGCATAATTTTCCTTCTTTTGGGAGGCCATATTGATTCCAATTCAACTGGATGAAAATCAACCTGGAGAAAGTTGCTGCAGATAGATAACACATGACTGTTATATTTTGACTATTGTTAAACGTTGACACATGACAACACTTACCATTTCAGGTCCATTTCAACAATGGCAGTACCAGACCAGACAATATAAATACTAATGATGTGCTGTGTTAAATGGTGGGCAGTAATGTAGAAATAAGACATTTCTAATATTGGGCTTAACTAGTTAGCTAACGTACATGTACTGCATGTCAGAGTGTCTAAGCAGTATGGAGCCTTTTCCTTGTGTCTCACTCCTGTTTCTGTGCTCTGCTCTCACGCACATTATTTTCAACATGTCAAAGCCCAAAATCACTTTAAGTTCATCACATCCCAACATCTGTCTTACTTAAAGTAATTTAATGAGACCTATTTGGGCATTTCCTCTTGTGGAAACAACAGTGGAGGAGGCTAATGTAGAGATGATGACACTAACATGATAATGAACTTCATGATTAAGTTTGTTCTCTCTCTGACTCTCTCACACTTCATATCTTTCCTCAGTCTCTGTTGGGCTCAATGGTGCTCAGGTTATATATATATATATATATATATATATATATATATATATATGTGTGTGTGTGTGTGTGTGTGTGTGTGTGTGTGTGTGTGTACCTCCTCAACAAGCTGCATCATCCGTCTTGTGCTGTCCAGGGACTGAAAGACAAAAAATACTGTACATTCAGATTCATAGAAATAAGTAAAACATCAAACCAGCTACAGAAATAAATCTCTTTAATTGCCGTTATTCCAGATACTGAAATGACGAGTTCCTAACAACAGTACAGGTCTACCAGAGTTGCCACAATTTCAAACATTTTATCTTAACTATTCTGTTACTTCCTAACAATGTTCTTGGACTTGGCTGCACTTATAATTAGTTAATGTCCATTAAAAGCGATGCCAGTGCAACCTACATATTTCAGTCAGAGCACAGCTGAGCATGTTAAAATGGGCCAAATGCAAGTTCAGGATTGAATGTGTGTGTAGAATAAAGTTTAAAATAATGAATAACTCATGAATTAATATTTATTCTAAGTCATTCTGCTCTTTAAAACTGAACAACTATTTTACCTAAGAATGTTCGATCAAAACACAGCATTAGAGCCTCTCTCTTCTTCCACTTTGGTGTTTCCTGATGCTGTTTACACACTCTGTTTACATCGTTATGTTTGTAAAAAGTTATTCATTTTATTTTTTTTCCCTACAACAGCAACTGTCAGTCACACATGGAAAGTCTCTCCCCCGTCTTTCCACCCGCCGCTGTGCATGTGTGTGTCTGTGTGTGTGTGTGTGTGTGTGTGCACACGTGTTGTGTAAATATCAAGTCAATTCCAATTGGGGACCTCCCCACTGAGGGGACAATGAGGTTACAAATGTCTTTGACCTGCAGTAACCTTTAGACTCTGAGGAGTGCGTGTTTGTGTGTGTGTGTGTGTGTGTGTGTGTGTGTGTGTGTGTGTGTTTAGCACCGCCCTGCATGAGTTCATCCATGCCTGATATTTCTCTTGCAGCCAACTGCACTAGGAGACCAGTTGTCTCTATGGCAACCAGGTGAGCCAGGTGCCCTTAAAGGGGTACTCCCCTCAAGCAGAGCACTGTGTTCTGTTGGTCACATGACACTGTGACACATCAGTAACACTGATCCTGTGTCATGTGTGTGATGTTCGTGGCCCTCTGCTACTCTGCCTGATTATTTTGAACCTTTTGTTTCGGCAGAAATTGTTATAATCCTGGAGAAAGGCTGATGAGAGGATGGTGTGTGCTACACTCTGCAGTCACCCTGGTCAAACCTGAAGGCTGTCCTTATGAGGCATGTGTACTGGTAAACTACTGTATTGAAAGAGTTTGTATTTTCTTCAGTAGCTCTAAATGTGTCTTGGATGAGGGAACATACTTTTGATTTTTTTGTGTTAAACTTAACTTATATCTATGGTCACTTTAGCTGGAGCCTCTCCAAACTGCATTTTCTAACCTAAATTTAAAGACCAGAATAAACACCGGCTTCTTCTTCTTTAAAAAAAACTAGTACAGTCAGGCCGAAGTACTGAAAAGTAGCATGTCTCCATTAGCCCAACAAACTAGCAAAGTGTAAAAGTTTTCACTCATGAGCATGAATGGTTGTTTGTCTGTATATGTCAGCCCAGTGATAGAATGGTGACCTGTCCAGGTTGTACTCCACCCTTGTCCTCGTCCAGTATTAGCTGGGATTGGCTCAACCCCCCACCCCCACGCAACCCTATAAGAATAAGCGGTATAGAAAATGGATGGATATTTATTTAGCAAATTCACAGAAAATTAATTAATAACAATTTTGATAAGTATGAATTTCAGTAATTTATGACATTAAAATACTCTGTGGTTCCAGTGAGAATTTTCTGCTTCTCTCTGTTTGATACCTTTGAAAACTGAATATCTTTTTCTTTTGGACTATTGGTCAAACTGAATGACAGGTCTTGTCAGCAAAGTGTTGGTGTCCCTGCAGCCAGAAGACAAGCCTAACACCAGCTTGGTTTGGGATTTAGTATTACTTGACTGAGGGCAAAGACAAGGCTCAGTATTGATCTGTTCACCATCATGAAACCTCATGTGTCATCTGGTACACACCAACCCCGTATCTCAGTCGCTTTCTGTTCAGTGAGGAAGTCTGAGAAGATGAGTCTGGTAACAGGAAGCCAACAAATCAGAAAATTTGATGATTTTCTGCTCTGATTTGTTAAAAGTTGATCCAAGATGACCTTATTCTCATTTAATATTCTTATTTATTCTCAGTTAATATTCCTCAAATTCAAGCAAATTCACATTGAGTATTTCCAGAACATAGTGAGAGAAGAGAATTTTGTGGTCAGTTATCTCTACCACTGACAAGTCAGTGATATCTCACACTACCTTATCTGTCCGTAAACCCCTCTAATAATGAATAAAGCAATTATTACAGCTACAATAATTTACTGCCATTTAGATTTTCTAGAAAACTTACTCACTTACCTCATCTGTAACCTGATTGGCCCTCCTCTGTAGCTCCTCCTGCTCTGTAAAGATGTGTGGGTCTGACGCCATGTTGGATGTGTGTGTGTATATATATATATATATATATATATATGTGTGTGTGTGTGTGTGTGTGTGTGTGTGTGTGTGTGTGTTCAGTCTCAGGTGACCAAATTAGGCTGCAGCATCAGGTGGTTTTGGCACCTGGAGAGCAGAGGGACACCATGATTATTTATAATGACTGACAACAGAACTGACCAGATAGACAATGTGACAGACAAACAGACAAGGTTCACGTTGACATAAAGACAGCTTGGTTCCATTTGAGCAGGGAGACCTGCTTCCCAAAAACAAACAATACAACAATTAAAACATGTCAAACAGTCAGTACAGTCTGGTGGTCAGCTGCCAGTGTCCAGTTTGTCCTGTGTAGACCTGTCCAACTGACCCAGTCAGTGGCACCGTAAGACTGCAGCCTTCTCTTGAACACAGCATCAGCTGTAGAATCTAGCTCTCATTGTCTCTCATAACCCAGCTGTGTGTGAAATCAGCTGGATTCAGCACAAATGTCTTTATCCTAGCTGCAGTGTGACTGTAACCCCAGAGAAACCATGTCAGTGACTGAAGGCTTTCAGGTGCTGGTTCTCCTGACAACCAGCCAGTTACACCAGACATGCTGGCTAGTTAATTATCCTGTAGCCAGAAGCCTAATACATTGCAACTGACTGTCCTCTACAGTCAGTTCTGAACATCTCGGTCCGTCCATCTTCCCTCAGTTTCAGCACTAAGGCTTCAAATGTTTCCTTTATGGTTTAAAAAGCAAACAGCAGCGAATCTGGTTCCAATTATTTCCATTGTTCCCCCTAAAACTGCACTGGAAATATGCAAGATAGTTTCGCTCAGAAGGTGTAATTCTGTTGGTTTGGGAGAACAACATATTTAGTTACTAGGCCAAATATTAAGTGTTAGCATGTCAGTTCATTGATTAAAAGAAAAATTATAAATTTGTGAGTTCTTGGTTGTAATCAGATAGTTTCCACAGTTAGTCAGAGCAGTATAGAACTTAAAGTCCGACTTAAATAATCCAGATGCTGTAAAACCAGATTTTTCATATCAAGAATAGTTGACTTTGATTTGGGGAAATTCAATTATCTGGTTTGGTCGTTTTAGTTTTAGTTTGTTTTTTTTTTATTTTCCAGCAGAAATGCATGACTGAAATGTTGTATTAATAAATTTCAAGTTTTCCACAACAAGCCTGTAGAGCTTGTTTTTTTTTTTCGCCTGGTTCAGTAAAGACTGACACTGTTGGCTGCCGTCAACACTACAAAACCAACACTGCATATCAGATGAATCTCTCCTCTACTTTATGATTATGCTCTTCTCTCTAATTAGATGATCAGACGTCCCCACAGTGTCAGAGTCCAGCCAGGTGCTGGGTCCTCACACTGCCATAAAAACACTTCTCCTCTCTACTGTAGCTCCTCCACACTCATGCTTTTCTATTCAGACATTGTGTTATTGGCTGGAACATCATAATTAGGCCTAGCTGCTAATCACCACCTGCTGGGATCAAGAAGAGGGGTGGGAAAGAAGAAAAGAGAAGAAGGAAAAGTCTTGATGTTCAAAAAAGAGAAATAAACAAATAAACAATCTACAGTTTCTATCTACTATAAACAGAGAGTTTTAGTTTTTAATTTTATATTTCATTCATTAGTTTATGGCAGATTAATTATTTACTCCATAAAACTGTTAAAAACAATGAAACATGTCCATCTCAGTCACCAGATAGAATGACCTAAAGACGTAAAATGACATGAAAGCAAATCATCCGACCAGTTCTCCAACCTGAACAACCAACAACCCTCTGACACGAGCCACAGGAGAGTCTCCTGAGATGGAGCCCCTACGCCCCTTGTCATGGTTATAATAATAAACTCGTGGACTGTGCCAAGAGCGGTGTACCTACCTTCGTCACCATGGTTACTATAATAATAGTCATGGCTTGCTAATGTTTAGGCACTATACTTGGTTAGGGTTAGGAAAAGATGGTGACTTGGGTTAAAATAATCAACAATCAAAATTTGATTATCTTTGTTGTCATGGTTACAGTAATTACAATGTGGTTAACTTTGTTGATGGATCATGGATAATAGAAACAACATAAACTGCTACTTTAACATGGGACTTGAACCAATCAGTTGAATGTTATTTGTATAACACCAAATCATAATATACATAAATCTCAAAGCACTTTACAGGGTCAGGTCAAGACCTTACTTTATTATGGAGAGAAACCCAACAGTTCCACAAAGTGCAAGCACTTGGCAACAGTGGGGAGGAAAAATTCCCTCCAACAGGACTGGACTCAGGGTGGGTGGCCGTCTGCCCCCACCGGTTGGGTTTGAGCAGAGAAAGAGGGGGTGAGGGGAGGAGAGAGAGGGAGAACATCACTCTCCTGTGTCATATTCCAGTGTTTTGTTGACCATCCACCCACCCTTTGTCATAATTACTACAGGCGACGACCTCTGATCTCCAATCATCAGATTTTTAAATGTTTGGTATTTCCCTGGCTGACGGATATCAACAATAATCAGTTATAAAAGATGGAAATGTCTTTAACTAATAATTTCATTAAATTGTTTAAGTGTTAACAATTGCCCTCTGTCCTTCAGCCCAAAATCACTCAAGTGCGACACTACGCATGCATTCATCTGCTCTACAGTACTACGATCACTACGTGTATTGAAGTAGAGACAGTAATTACGGTAAGTGACAGAGTTCCAGGTATAATAAACCAGTTTACTTGAATGTAAGTTGGTCCTTAAGTCTGAGATCTGGGAAAGTGGTCTCAGATTTTTTCTACCCCACTGTATGTATGAATCAGTCTGTACACACTGTACCATGTTTGCTTTGTAAAAACAACATCTAAATTGACCTTTGACCCTCTGCAGATTTTGAAAAACTTAGAAGTCAGAGGACAGAGGTTTTTCTTATGAACAATCTGTTGTCAGAATGTTGATCGGAAAACCCAAATTTGGGCAACAGTGGCGAAATGAATCAGGTAGTCATGACTGATAACACCCAATAAGGGGGTGACACATGTGTCCATGTCATTATTTCCAAAAGTCTCTATGTTACGTTCCGGCCCATCCAGACTTAAAACGCAACCCCAGAGTTTTCAAACTAAAAGAGGTCCAGTAGTGTTTCCAAAAGTCTCTATTTTGGGGGCTCGAAAACTCCAGAGTAGTGTGCCACGATGCCAGGTTTAAACGTAGCAAAAGCGATGCATTTTAAAACGAAAATGGATTATTGTGGACGTAGCCTGAGGCTCAGTGATGGCGCTTGTCTCCATATCGCCAGCTTCGCTTTGAGTGAGGTGGAGGCACACAACTGAACACGAGGTGGTGTGTTTTTTTAAGGGGACAGTTCATGAACGCAGAATTGGAGAAATACTTCACCAAATTAATGGACATGAGCAAGATTAAGTTGGTGAGAGGTCCAAAATGTTGGTATTGATACTTTTCGGTGAATTGCCCAGTTAAGTGGCCCTCCTGTCCACAAACCAAGCACCTGTGAACGGACCATTTTCACAAATATAAAATACTGATTCTTTTATAACTATTAACAACTACAGATCCCATAAGGCTTTGACAGCTCCTTCGTATTGTTGCCTACTAATCAAATAATTATTGTTTTATATTTATTCGTTTAACAGACACTTTTATCCAAAGCGACTTACAAGTGAGGGACATTGGTAAGCTTCAACATTAATCACTGAGTCTTCCACCTGGAAGCGAAAATGCTGACTGGAACTATGTGTAGGATAGCAAACTAAGGAAACTAAGACCTGTCAGTCAATCAGAATTGAATAAGCAGTCTGGCTTCAGTCCATCTTTCAATGCACACACCCACACCCTTCTTTATAAAAAATAAATCTCAACTCAACCAAGAAAAAAGTCAAATAAACTATTGAGGTTCAAAAAAAACATCTTGTGAGTTGTAAGGCTGAAAGTCTTTTTCCTTCTTTTTATTACAGTCACATTTGCTTGGAGCCAGCCACGCTTGGCCATGGCAGTAACAGTTAAAGCCCTCTACACATCAACAGCAGCAGAAATGCGTTTCATCAGCACGAGCACCAGAGAGAGTGAAGACGTCAAACCCTGTGCACTTCAGTCAGATTCAGTTTTAACCTTCTTCGTCACTGGCTCCCCAATTTTCAACCAATAAGATAACAGCTGTCTTTGCAATGAAAAAATCACAGCAGGGAGTTTTCAGCCTTTCCCAGAGCCAACAGTCTCCAGCTGCTGCACATTGTGAGGTGAACCTACACTGCCTGCACTTCACTGCTCTGAGCCACACCTTACTGCACACAGCCCCCAGCCTTCACCGCTGGGCTCTGGCGCCTGGTTGGGTGAACAGCTTGTGAACTGTCATGACAAACAAGTGTTCTTGCTTATTTCAAATGATTACACATTAGCAGGTACTGAATTTAAAGCTGACGACTGATGACACTTGGTGAGGAACCAGGGGGCAGGGATTTGAAAGCAGCAGAGGGACAGATCTGTCCATGTGCAGCCTCTCTGCTGACACCACACAGAGACATCAGCTTTTAGGCTGATGATGGCTGCTAATTCAACTGATCATGCCTCCAGTTTGCCTCTGCACATAGCTAACAGCTGCAGGCTTTACACCTGCTAATATCATTTCATGTTAGTTTAGTTCAAAAAAAATTCTCTTCTGCAAATCATTGAATTATAATTAATTGCATTTTCTCCCGCTTCTTCAAATTTTCACGCAAAATTTCACGTATTTCTTTTCATATTATCAACTTACCTCGAGTCGAAGTGAAAAGAAACGTAACGGACACTTTTTTAAAAGATATCTGCGTTTATTTCCTTTTTACATGACTAAATGTAAACCTCTCTTACCTTTCCTCAGTTCTTCTTTAGGTTGTAGTTGCTGTGTAGATGAGCTGTGAATCAACCTGTTGCTTCCTCCGCCGTTATCCCTCCTCAGCATCTCTGCACCGCCCCTCTCCTCCACACCGGCCCCGCCCCGCCGCTCACCAAACACACAACGCACCAAAACTACAAGTTGCAATAAGAGAAATGAGGTTTATGACAGATCTAAAATCCAACATCCATTTTTAAACCAAAATGTTAGTTTCTTTTGTGATATTACAAGAATATTACTGGATTGACAAGTAGAGAATTATAGTGCGGGGCAGCCGTGGCTCTGAGCAGGTCCTCCGCTAACCTGAAGGTCGGTGGTTCAATCCCTGTCCCTGGAGGAGTGTGTCAATGGTAGTATATAAAAACTTCTGATCCTCTTTAAAGCAGCAGTATTTTCCATATCTGATATAGATGTATGAAGATATAATTCAAGATATTAAAAACTGGTTTGACCTGACATGAAATTCACACTATTTTACAAGGAAATTATTCCTAATTTTCATGACTATATGCACAAAAAGAGACATTTTTTAACAGGTTTTTTTCTCATGACCTAAACCAGCTTTACGAACTGTTCTTTCTTTGTTGTATTTGAATGTTTTATTTTTGGACCATAGCACATTAGGTTCTGAAGTCAAACCAGAATAATGTGGCAGGCAGGCTAAGTCAGATGGTACATATAGACCCGGGGGAGACCCTCTTTTAAATGACTGACTAAAACAGTTAACACAAGTAAAAAATGAAAAAATGCAAATGAACTGTATGTGTGTGTGTGTGTGTGTGTTGCTATTGGGCCTGAAAATAATGACTTCAGTGTTTGTGAAGTCTTCACCCCACCCTGTGACAAACTGAACAAAGTGAAGTGTTCATGCTGGTGCAGGCTCCAGACCCAAAGGAAGGAGGTTTACATGGGATATGACTTAAAAAGCCTCTAGTTTAGGACATTTACTGGAGGTACAGTCCATGACAATATTTGAAATTATAATATGCTAAAATAATACAACTATATTAATATCATTACAAAGTCAATGTTCAGTCTCAGTTACACCATTTTAATTACTATCCTTCTTATAAAAACTCTATTCCATACATTTATGATATAAATCCAGTACATAAACTGTACTGTAGCTGGTACGTTGTCATCATGTCAGATGAAAAGGACAAGTAATGAAACCGGTCAGTGGTATATTAAGGACCCACTGTCTGGGAGCCTTTTTCTGCCACACTGAAGGAAATATATCAGATGCTCCCTTTTCTTTTTGGCACAGTGATCAGCAGCAGCAGCCACCACTGCTGACCTGGTTTGGAAAAAAAGTCAACTCAAAACCCAGTCAACAAAGAAGCCACACCCACAACCAGCCACAACAACTCTTAAAATGCCATTTGTGTCAGTTGCGTCGCTTTATTCTGTTAAACATTCAGAGTTAATTCCACATACAGTTTCAGCCTAACAAAAATCAAGAACCTTTAAAACATGAAATATAGAAATCTGTAACATCTGTGACACGTTGTAGTGCCGCCGCCTGGCAGCAGCAGGACAGTGCAGCAGCAGCAGCAGCAGCAGCGTCGGCTCCACTTTGGTCCGAGTCAGATTTTGCCCTTTAGTTCGACACTGGCATTTTGGTCCCGTTACCGTGGAGATGGTGGGGTCTCAAACACATCCATAATAACGCACAGATGTAATAAAGCGGAATGAGAAGGAGTGAGGGAAGAATTGAAAGAAGTGAAGCCTATGTTGAGGAGCAGCTTCTCTCCGCCACTTCATGAATACATCGTCAGCTGAAGCCACTGTGAGGCAGAGACAGAGAGAGAGAGAGAGAGCGAGCGTCAGTGTTCATCCAAACCTCATCTCATCACTGCATATCTTCACTTCTCGTTAGGCTCTTATTGTTTCAAATTAGTTTTCTTGACGTTTCTCTGAACATTGAGAGAATAGTGAGAGAGGCTCTGAACTGATCAGAATCAGAATCAGCACACTCATCTGTGTGCCTTCAATATTACTGTAAAGGTAATCCAACTCAGCTTTTTCAGGTCGAAAAAAAGTCATTTAAACTATGTTTTTGTTCCAGAAAATATTTTCCAACATTATGCTAGAATTTAATTATAATAAGTGCAATAACTAATTAAAAAAAAATCTTTTTTGTTTTATTTTTTACGTCACTTTGTGCCTCCTCTAACTCTGAAACTAAACTTTCACCCATGTCAGTGGGTAAATTCTGAGAGGAGAGAGAAGTGAAGTGTGTTTTACCTCCTTGATGTCCAGGTCGATGGAGCCGCTGTTGTCCTTATCCAGGGTCTTAAAGGCTCCTGCAGGACACATGCATATCTCATTTACCATGTTCAATGACTCCATACTTTATTGATATTTAAACAATATTGTACATTGTAAAGTGTAGTTTGTTCAAAAGAAGTGGTTCAAAAGAATCAGAATGTCAGGCTGAATTTTAATGCATGTCACATCCAAAATATCACCATTTGATGCAGTGATGCCCCTATAAAAACATTTATCGCTCACTGTAAGCAGCAGAAAGGGGAAAACGATATCATGGTTTAATTTGGAACATAAAAAGAATCTGCCTAAAAGGGAATGTAGCTATGCTAACACTGTTTGAAATTCAGAGTTCAGGTTGTTCAAAACATCAAAACAAAATCTTCTCACTGTGTGAATATGAATGTCTGTGAGTGTCAGGTTTCAAAAAAATATCTGAAGTCACAGAGAGGGTGAGGAAGGGGAGGCGAGGGGGAGAGACTCACTGCACATGGCGTCCAGTCGCACCAGGCAGCCAATGAAATTGTCAAAGTCCATTTTGCCGTGCTCATCACTATAGCGACGGATAATCAGCTTGAAGAGCTGATCATTCAGAGGGAAACCTGCACACACACACACACACACACACACACACACACACACACACAGACACACACAGACATATACAACACAATTAATGTGAAACTTCATGCTCCGTTCAGACTGCACAGATTACTCACACAGCAGGTTTCTCACCTGCAGACTTGAAGGCAGCCGGCAGCTCGTCTGAGCCAATCACACCTGAGCCATCCAAATCATGGGATAAATAGATCTTCTGCAGACAATAAACAACAAACAATCAACAGACAACACAAACACAACTCTTTCAAAAAACAGTTTTTAAGTGAATTTGAATGTTTTGTCACAGTGACCCATAAACCTGATCAGTGATTTTTTTATTGTTACAAAGCACAGATCTCTTTTGGGTTGACAGATGGATGAAGGTCTGTGTTAATGTTATACTTGTACACTCAGTTACCAGTTTATCAGAAACACCTAACTAAAACTAATGCAGTCTAATCCAACAGTCCTGCTGTGAATCCTCCTTCATGAAGGCTGTAATCTTCAGTATTTTCTAACTTTGTTAGAGACGTGTTGATTCAATTGCATGATCATTCAGAAAGATGTATTCTGTGGTGCTGTTGAACTACGTTGCATTATGCAGAGAGATGTTTGTGTTATTTAACCCACCCTTGGTGATATAAATGGGTGGACAAAATAATAGAAACACCTGTCAGAATAACACAGTAAAACTGTACAGCCTCCGAGCCACATGTACCCAATAATAAACTGACAACTGAGCGTCAGATATGTCTGTATTGTGCATGTATTGTTTATGTGGTGTTTGTTTCAGTCAGTTCTCATTTATAAAAAAAAAAAAAAAGAAGAAGAAGAAGTAGAAGAAGAAGAAGAAGAAGAACAACAACAACAACAACAACAACTGACCTGCCATCTCTTGATGTTGTTCCAGAGGTATTTGAACTCATGGAAGCCCAGTTTCCCAGTGCTGTCACTCTGAAGGGAACGGGGTCAAAGGTCAAATTCGAAAACCAGTGAACCAGTGTTACTGCCATTATCCGTCGCAACGACAACAGCTACTACTGTAACTACACTTACTGCTATGACTGCTACAACAACAACTTCCACTGATGTTACTGCTATTGCTTCTGCTCCTACAGCTACTTCTGGTATTATTACTAATGCTACTGCCACCTCTATTTCTACATATGCTACTGTTAGTGCTATGGTTGCTATGACTATTGGAACTTCTGCCACTGCTAACACTTCTGATGTTCCTTCTACTCCTGCTACTGCTGGTACTACTACCACTACTACATCTGCCACTGCTGCCGGTATTACTATCATTTCTACTACTGTTATTGAAACTACACTTAACAATGATACACAGTAGTACTCAGTGTCACAAGTACTGTATTTTGTGTCAGGATACGTCCATGACAGCGACCATGCTCCTGCAGGACTCAATGCTGAAACCGTCAGTCCTCAGGCCATCATCTGAAACAAGAGAGCAAGAACTTTTAGTTCAGTCTAGTTTCATATTTATTATAAACAAACATTACCTGATTAAACATCAGTAACAAGCCCTTGAAGTTTTCACAGGCACAGGCAGGAAAAAGAGAAATATCCCTATCACTAACCAACTAAAATACTTCAGGCTGTGGTTCTTCCATCTGTGGATCAGTGCCTGATTCATCTCTGCTTTATTCACTATGAAAAACCAAACTGGACTCACGTCTGGAAATTACTTTGTTGAGGATGTTCTTCAGCTCATCGGGGCTCACCTCCATGTCCTGTTAAAACACACACAGACACACACACACACACACACACATTAGACCGGGTGTTCTCTGTTTTTTTCCACAGAGAAGCCCCACAAACAAAGTGAGTCACAGCTGATCTGAGTGTGACTCAAACCAAACTAAAGCTGTTTCCTTTTATTGCCTCTGATATTTTTCCAGTTTCTGACTCACTGCTGAAAAAAAAATGAACAAGGTCCAAACTCATAACAACTCCATGTTGCTAAAACACGTGTGATGCAACACCATGCTATCTCTGCACACTGGGTTCTCTTGCAGTACTGTATTATCTTATTCATTCCCTCATTTCAGTTTCTTGAGTAATTTCTAATTTAAATAGAAATAGTTTTCTGGTGAAACTGTGCATGTGCGAGCAAAGATGAATTCAGTTGCAACAAGGCTGGAGGGGAGTGTGGTTAAGAGGAGTGTGTTCATTTGTTTTCACATGACCAGGACAAATGTCAATGTGTGGTATCAACACAGGAAACTTGTCGAGATTACAAGTTCACCAGAGAGTTGTCTTATTGTTTCTTGATCTTGACAAAAACCTTTAGGATTTTGACACAGTGGTGACTATGGAATTAATTCATCTTTGATGTGTTTTTCTCTTCTTTTTTCTTTCTTTGTGATCTGTGCAATCACCAAAAAGTCAGTATTTCTCCAGGAGGACAAATCATAAGATCTCAAAATAAGGAGGAAAATAAATCTGTGAAAAGATTTATACAACCAAAAACCATCTCAGTGTACTTTTACATCTCCTCTCTCAGGCTTCTCTCTGGACCTCTAATAACAACAGGTTGGAGAGCCAATCAGAGGATAAGATCTGAGCCTCTCTACTGATTGGCTGACTGTTTTCTGAGTAATCCAATAAAAATATAGCAGATTTCAGGTAAACACTCAGAGAAACCAAATCCTGCAAGGTTGGATGGTGGGTCCAGGTGGGCGGGGCTTGGAGCACACTGTGCAGAAATCAACAGGCTGATACAGAAGATGTATTACACTCTCAGACATTGTGGAATTAGGTGATTTTAACAACCTTAAAGCTCCTGGGGAATAAAAGGGTGAAACTGATGCTAAGTGGTTAAAGATGAATTCCTTCAAATCGTCAGATTTCACCCCCGCTCACTGTTGATGTGTTTAAATGCAGCTTTGACACTTTCAGCTGCTGCTATGGCCGACCCGCAGTTTGTTCCTTTAAAAAGTCAGCAGGAAGCTTCCAGAGAGTCAGCAGTCAATGCTGCCACCTGACCCCACCCACCTGGAGCAGAGCCAGGTGGGTGGCTGCCTGGCAGGCACGTTACTTCAACCATCTTCATCGCCTTCATCATCACCCTTATTACTGATGTTGAATTAGACAAAATCCACCCACCGAGAGCCGGATGAGTTCTGGTCTAACTGGTGTACACACCCCTCTGATGAGTCAGAGAAAACCTCAGACACACACACATACATGTAAACACACACACATAGTACAACGCCCCTAAGGCCTGAGCGGCGCCCTTCTAGACAATGGCAGGAATGCAGGGAAAGAGGTGTCTAACACACCCTGAAGCCGACTCTGCTGCATAATAAATGCATTCACTGTTTATCTCTGCACTTTCCAGCTGATCCATAAAAATGAGCCTGTTTGGGGAGTTTTATACTCCTCCACCCTCAAAGTCTGTAAATTGACTGTATGACCACACAACAGCCAACTACATCTTTGATCTTAACACACAGTAAACAACACTGAAAGATAACACTCGTGGGAATTAAGAATATAGTTTACTGAAAATTAAAACAGCATGCAGTGCAGTGCATTATAGCTTCACTAAACACTTATTTAGCATTTGTAATTTTATATCAAATAAAATGACAGACTTCCGCTTCCACTCTGGAGGTTTCTCTTGCTTCCTCTGATTCGATTACCACATTACTGCTTAAGAAGGCATTATTAAACTTCCTGACTGAGATAAGGTGATGTCACCTCAGCCTTTCAAGCTCTCTCTGTCTGTTTTGACACAGATTAAAGGCTGAACACACGCTGAGGCTGATAACAGGCATGTTACTCTCCATATTGACCTGTCCAACCCCAAAGATGTAGGAAATGTCCTCCACAGACGGCTCTGAAATCACTGCACTGTATTGTCCTGGAGTGTTAGGAGGACCGATTTCTGATTATGAATAGGTTCAATTTAATTATAATGATGTAAAGTTTAAAGTTGGTTCAGTGTTTAACATGAGAATACTGGGTAACATAGAGTTTGGAGGAGCACAGAAACTTTATTAAACTATTAGAGATCAAGTGGGAATCAGACAGGTAGAAGCTGCAGAACCTGCCTGGTGTGATAATGAACCAGACAAAGGGAGAAAAGAGAGGAAGGATGGGGCAGTTGAGGGTGGAGCTTTAAGTCTGGAATGCAGCAGACAGGTGTGTGAGTGACGAGGGATCAGGTGAAATGCAAAGAGAAAGACCAGCTGACGGAGACACAGACGGAACATAAATAAAAATGTTTGATGTTTGAAATCAGGTCAGCAGTTGAATAATCAGAGGAACAGAACAGTCAATTTCACAGTTTACTGTTTTCCTTCATGAAAAACAGGAAACTCCTTTAAGAGGGTGGAGCAAACCTGTGAAAGAATTTCTGAGAATAAAGAGAGAGATTAAGGCAGAAAAAGTCAGATCACTACACTGGCGTGTAAAGTATGGATACATTACGTTCCACAACGGGAATTGTCATGCTTCACTTACACAGAAACAATATAATCAATACAAAATCTGAGATAGCAACATGCCTCAAAGTTACTTATTGTTTTCTTGATTGTTTTGAAAAAGATGCACTGGGAACCACAGACAGACCGACCAGCTATTTGCCATAAGCCGCCTTAAATATCCCACCAACATCTCTACGATGAGCTCTTACTGAGAACGTGGGCAGATGCTCGACGGCACTGTAGAGACTGATGTAAACAAGTCATTAAACTGTAATTACACAACAGACTGGAATAGGTTTCCTGTAATGCCTGCAGTCATGTGACTGCAGGCATTACAGTCATTCTTACATTGAACTCCTCTGCAGCAGAGCTCCCTGCCACTCTCCCAACACAAACTACGGATTATTGAATTAAGTTGGTCATTAGCAGGTAACCAGCCCCTTATCCAAACCAGGACATGAGCAAATGATTTGTGAATGTAATGAAACAAAACAGCTCATAGTGCAAAAAGCGATGGGAGCACCTGATTAGTACAATGAAGTATAGAAACGGTGTAATTTGGATTTAAAGCTTGAGAATCAGTGTGAACACCGCCAGGAGATCATGCAGGATTCAAGTGGATTAAAGGTGAATATTATAGACTTACATCTCCAGCCAGCTGCTGGAAAACTTTCCGAAACTGTCTCTCCTCTTCGTTCTCATGAGACTCGGCGAAGTTCAGCGGTCTGCGAGGGGGAGGCTGCACACACACACACACACACACACACACACACACACACAGACACAGACAGAGAGCTACTGTGAGGTCGCACACTCACACACATTCATCAGTCTGACTGCAATGAGACGCTCACTGTGTTTGTTTGTGTGTGAAATCTTCCACTGGGAGAAATCAGAGTGTTGATTCAATCAAGAGTTTGTCAGTTTAAGCGTCAGGATCCGTATGGACACAGGTTGATGTTATTATCAACTTATGTTCAGAATGTAGAAAAACTCAGTCAAACTTTGTTGAATCTTCCCTCATGTTCCCTTCAAGAGTACACTGTTCTTAAACCACTGCACATTATTATATCTATTACATCATCTAAATGCAATTGTAATTAATCAATTCATAATCATTTGCTGTCATTAGTCAATCTTTTTTTTGTTGTTTTTTTTTTTCAATTAAAGATGTCAGTCTGTTGCTGACCATTGGCACATTCCAGGCTCCATTCTGACTTCATCCAAGTGGATTCTGTGCCGGGATCAGGCTGGAATGATTAATTCAACTACTTAATTAACTACAATAATATACAATCTACAGCTGTACCACTTAAATACTCTGGCATTAACTTGAGTATTAACTTGATATCATCCACCTGATGTCAACTACATGACTGTGGCAACACCTTAAAGAATACAAGAAATCTATCAATAATTCAAGTTGAATATGCTGAATTTAGTTTGCTGATATTATTATAAGTCCATGAAAGTGACATTTCCATGCAAATAAATTCAAATTTAAAAGGTGAAAAAGTTTCTTGTGTCATGTGTCACTGTCACCTGGCAACCCATATGTCAAAACATGACATTTATTGATTCTACTTAGTTCCTGGGCCAAAGGGAAATGTTTAAGCACATTATATGAAATATATCAGCCTGAGAAGACCTAATAAATAATTCAGACATCATGAACAGGGTGGTCATCAGATTTTACACAGAGCAGTTCTGACGTTGGTACTTACAGGGTCTGAAGGGATGAACTGAGCAGGGTCAATGTTGCTGTGGAAAAAACACAAAACACAGGAGACAGATCAGACAGCAGCTCTGATGTCATCGCCCAGTGCAGAGGCTGGTTCAGGATGTGGTTAGCCTAGCTTAGCACAATGCCTGGGAGCAGGGGGAAACTGCTAGCCTAGCTCTGCCAAAGGAGACAGAGAGCCATCCTGTGTGTGCTTACCTCACAATATTAATGATTCCTCCGATTAAATTCTTTGCCAGAAACATTTTGTCGTCTGTAAGACACAGAAAAAAAGAGTGAATCACCGGATGAATAATAATTAGAGACATTTACCTGTTTAATGAGCAAGAAATAAAAGAGAAACAACTCCATCTCCGTGTGATTCATTAACACCACAGTGCAGCATTTAATAAACACTAATACACATATCCACAGCTTGAATAAAATACATCTGACCTGTGAGAATATGTGATGAGCTTTATTCAATTATTTGAGCAAAAACGTTGAACATTGGCTTGTTCCAGCTTCTCAACATGTGAGGGATCTCTGCTTTTGACTGTTTCATATCTTTATATACTGAATTTCTTTGGGTTTTGGACTGTTGATTAAAAAAAAATCTAACTACAAGACAAATAATAAAAAAAATAATCTTTAGTTGAATTTATTATTTGCTTTAATGATAAAGTTTTGCAAAACATAATTACATCTGAAACAATTAGTTCAAAAATAACCAGATATGTTGAAAATCAGTTATTTAATTAGTTTAAGTCAAACTGCATTCAAAAGTTCCAATTTTTAAATTGTGAGGATTTGTTGCTTTTTAAATCTCTAAACTGTGTTTTAAACTGTTGTTCAGACAAGACAATCAACAGAATATCATCATGTGCAGTGTGTGTGTGTGTGTGTGTGTGTGTGTGTGTGTGTGTGTGTGTGTGTTTTGTAGAACTACAAAACAATTGCAAGATAAAGAATGACAACAGTCATTAGATGCAGCCCCACATATAACCACTCTGTTATTGATTCATTTACCTTCCTCTGTTATATAAAGTAGTTGCATTTAGTTCCATTTCAACCAGCAACATATAAATGCAGCTTAATTACACCTTCATGCATCAGTAACAGACTGTGTAAGAAGCCACTCCACGAAATGAGTACTTTTACTTTGAAAACTGAAGTACTTCTTATTTGCTGATACCTTTGTACAGCCTGAAACTATTAAATAGAGACCCTTACTGAGTATTTTTATAGTGCTGTGTTTTACTATATAGGACTGTAATGCAGCAGTCACCTGAACCAGCTGTCAGCTCATTAACTACTGAACTGTAACTGCTCTTCTGAGCTCTGACTTCCTGAAGCACATTTTACTGCCGAGCTTTGTTGACTTTGAGGTAAACTCTGAACTAAAGACTGGAAATGTTTCCACACTGCGCTGTTCCTGTTGCTACTTTTCCGCGTCTGGATACAGGGCTGAACGATATGCAACATGCAAAGCCCTTCATCCTCACACAGTCTACACAGTGTCAGGTTTCTGCACAGCGGTGAACACACACTGCATAGCAACACACTTGGTTAAACCAGCACACACATGACTAACAGTTCACAAAACACTTTAAACACATAAAAACACGAGTGGGAGAAGGTTTTGTGTTACTTACTGAGACTTGCGCTGCTCTGAGGGAAGAGAGGAGAGACTGACAGCGAGAGGGCGAGAGAGCCAAAGGCACACTGAAGGAGGGAGAGAGAGAGAGAGGGGGGGGGGGGGGGTATTCAGGCAGGAGGACACTCCCAGTGTCTGAAAAACCAGTAGAGCAAAAAAAATCCAAGTTCTTTTTCAATGCATCATCAACCCCGCCCAACACACACACACACACACACACACACACACACACACACACACACACACACACACACCCTTAAGGCATGCAGGGAGGGCAGTCGACCAGGTTCCTGGGGGTGGAAAAAGAATAGAGTTTGTGGTGCGTTTAGAGATCAGTGGGACAGCTCAGATATCATGCTCGAAAACTATGTTAACTGGATTCTTTTTCTTGATCATAGAAGATAGAGACACAGTCACAGTTGCTGCAAAAAGTCTTTCCTCTGTGTGGAAGATAACATAACAAATTAGTTTAAAGTGCTTTGTTGAGAACATGCAACCTCCTAAGTCTAATTAGAATTCACACCAATAAAAAAACAGCAGCTATGCACAAATAAACATGAACAGGCCTTTGTGTGGTGTGGCCACCTCTATCAGGAGCCTGGTGAGCGGGGTTGGGTCTCTGGTTTCCACTCTGTTTGGTTATGTTATATTTAGTTTGTCTTGAGGTTAATTTTCCTTTTAGTTATGTAACAGAAAGGTAGTTTAATTACAACATATGTGTGGTCTCCCATCCTTTTTCCAGCTGTTAACAGGGTTGTGACACTGGAGTACAAATTGAGTCAGAAACTCCAGCTGATAGCCACTGGAAACCATCCCTTAGACACCTCCTATAACTTGATTAAAGCCAAAGTTCACAAACAAGATGAAACAAATATTAATCATACAATAAAACACTAATTCTACTAATATAATTGTACTAGACTTGCATATAGATAAAAAGATTTTTTAAGATAACATTTATTAAAGTTGAACAAAATTAATGCATATTTGTAAACACACACACACACACACACACACACACACACACACACACAATTGTGTCAGAAATTATTTCATCATGCTTATTTTTTACTGTGTAACCTTAGCCCATTAAGCATTTATTTTGAAGGATGCGACGGGAAATGAAAAGTTGGTATGTATAAAAATGTTTCTGCCTTTACACTAATAAGCTTTTAAAACGCTGCCCTCTGGTGGAATAGTAACACTGTCGTAAATTAGCATGTGTTAACTCCTTAAGGTCAGTAGATTAATGTGTGTTAATGTTCATGTGTACAGATTGTTGTTGGTGCATTTATAACAAATAAAATAAAAGGTTGTATTATTTAAGTTTTTTTTTTTTTTTTTTGCAGTTTTCTTTCTCTGAAGATCATAGAGAGTGTTTACTGCCCCCCTCTTCACAGTGAAGAACTACATCAGTAATACACACAAGCAACATGTCAGGTTACAGATGACAGCAGATGAAAGCACAGAAACGCTTCCCGCTCATGGCTTCCAAAATAATATGACTGGAAATCTTAATCGCACAATATCAGAAACAGATCAACTTGCTGGAAACCTAGTAACTTTTAGAAGTATTTAGCACCATTCGTCCCATTTCCAAAACGTTATAGAAATACGCCACACACTGATGGATGTACCACCTCCGGTCAATACTTTCAAAATAAAGTGATCAAACTGAAGCGTTTACTTATGAATGAACAGTAATGAAATTATCATATTCATTGTTCCTTGGTGTTCGCAGCTAGAAACTAAAGATTCTTCAGAAGAATTATTATCGATATTTTCTTAATCACTATTATTTATTTATATTACTATTACTATTACTATTACTTATTATTATTATTATTATATTTAACTTCCCACGGCCACTGAAAGCATCACTCCAAACCCGGTAACGTCACCCGGAACCAGGAAGAGCGCAGCTTGTTGTGAGTTGTCGCGGTGGCTTTGCTGCCGCTGGTTTCTTCTTCCTCTTGGCTCTAATGGCGAGCTCCGCGGGTCCGGGTCGGGCCGGTCCGGGACTCTGGTCCTCGGTGCTGCTCCTGCTGGTGCTGACGGGACTGAGCGGACCGGCCAGCGCCGTGTCTGAACCGGGGAAATGGATCCTGAACGTCGAAAGTGTGAGTGTCCTGCTTGTAGCAGCGAGCTGACCTGACGCACTGGATGTTGTGTCGGTGTCGGAAGCTTTTACAGTTTCACATGTGAACCTGGTCAGAGAAGGAGATACAGACTTACAGCCTTGTTTTAACGGGTTTTAATATCAGCTGTACCACCTGAACTCCACCGAAACACGCTGCGGAGTCACACTGCGCACATTGCGCTGCGCAAGAAACATACAAACGACGTTAGCGCATTAATCAGAGACAGCCGCGTCAGGCACATCGGCAGTCTCCGGCCGGGACAATAAACTCCAGGCGAAATGAGCGGCAGAGACCGGCCTGTGTCCTGACACCTGCTCAGGTGTGACAAACCACATATTTAGTCGTCTAAATATCTGTTCAGCGAAAGTTTATATTTTGAATTGTGTTTCTGAAATCGACTCAGAAAGAAATGTCGCTATGCGATAGTTTGATGATCTATAGACACTGATAATAATCAGGTTTAACAAGGTGAGTCCGATACAGGTTTGTTGCAGTGTTTCAGTTCCGCATAGTGGCCACTGGAGGGCAGTGAACATTCACAGAATTATATTAGTAATAATTATAATAATTTAAGGTCCAATTAATGATTATCTCAGTTTTGATTAATCTGGCGAAAAGTTTCTCACCTCACTGATTAACCGTTTATTCTATAAAATGTCCAAAAATAGGGAAACATGCTCATAACAATTACTTAGTGTGATGTCGTCTCAGCTTGTTTAGTGTAAAACCTGCTGACAATTTACCAGCATTCGTGATCAATAAAGAGCGCTAAATCAAAACATTTGAGAAGCTGGAATGAGTAAATATTTGTGCTTGTTGCTTCAAAAATCCAAAGAGTTGCTGGTAAATTTTCTTTCTGTCAATGAATCGATTAATTTAAAATATGACATTTTAGATTTTAAACTAGTGATTTTTCTTCTTAAAAAATATTCAGTAAATCATTCATCACAATTGTAAATTATTAAAATATTAATAATTATTTCATCTCAAATAAAAATGATAATCACAGAGCTGACATTATTCTTTATTAATCATTTAATCAGTCATCAGAAATATAATCAGCAACCATCTTGATAATCGATTAATTGTTTCAGGCATTTCAAACATAAATGTCAACATTCTCTGGTTCCTGCTTCTCAATTGTTAATTAATAATGATTCATTATTATAGATAGTTGTAGCCGCAAGTGTTGCCTCACAGTCAGAAGGCACTGGTTCAAACCCCCGCGCTGCCGGGGGCCTTTCTGAGGGGAGTTTCCTCAGGGTCACACATGCAGATGAGGTTAAATAGTGACTCTAAGCTGGTGTGAATGTGAATGGTTGCTTGTCTCTGTGTGTCAGCCCTGCACTAGACTGGTGGCATGTCCTGGGTCTACCCTGCCTTCCGCATAATGTCAGCAGGTGTTGCCCCCCCCTTCCCCTCAGAGGATAAGTGCTATAGGCTGTTAATGGCTGGAGTTGCAGCCTTATACCTTTCATCAATATATTTTCAGTAATATTCTTCCTGAATCACTTATCTTTTTACAAATGTGGTTTTAATTTCAGGCAGAAAGCTCTTTTCAGAAATATGTGGCAGCGTGGCCTGAGCAGGAAGTTGAACAGGAAGCTTGGCTCATTTTCCACCTCCTCTCCTGCGGTGTTTGTCTTCACAGGCTGGTTCTTCAGGGGCGTGTTTGTGTACAAACAATAGAGATTTAACATCTTTGACATGTTCTCCACATGAACATCAGCAGAGCTGCGTTCAGTTCAGTGGCCACTGCCGTTCACGTTAAACACTGACATCATAACTAGGATTTCCATGAGGTTTTGATATCTCACTGGTAAAACAGCAGGGTTTTGAGTTGTCACTGTCCAGTAGTAGATAATACTCATTTGGTTTGAAATGCATACAGAAAAGACGCCTTGGGACATGTTTCAGTTGATCAGAAGGTTTTTCAGGGTTAGTCAATATATTAACAAAAAAAATCCCACACACCCTGACTGAAGCTCGTTTTCTTTCTCTCACACTGATTCATTTTGATACTTATTAAACTGTAAAGCCGTCACAAGAACAAACAAAAGAAAAGTCTGAATAATAAACATTGTATGGGAGTGTTTTTCAGGTTTAGTCATCACTGCTGCATCTAAAGCACTGCAAGCATGGGATTTGTCAGGAGCAGTGAAAGTTGTTATTACCACCAGAAATCTGATCATGTTTGTGTGTGTGTGTGTGTGTGTGTGTTTTTCAGGAAACTGTGAAGACGCAGAAATACTTCTACTTCACCAAAACTCTGTTCAACAACAGCTTTATCCATCTCAAATGTGAGTAGATCCTCCTGAAGACAGAGCGTTTCTCCCTCTAGCATTAGTTTATGATGTCTTTAAAGGAGCAGTCCAACATTTGTGTGTGTGTGTATGTGTGTGTGTTTGTTTTGGCAGTGGAGACCTGTAACTCCTCATCTCCTGTCAAATTGATTGTCTCCTGGTATCTGAGGAACTCACACTGCTATGATGAGGTCTTTGGCACAGATGTAAGTATAGACTTTCTTTTACTCTACCATCCTCTGCTGAGGTGCTCAGATCCTCAGTCCAACCTAAACCTTCAGGTTCTGAACTGTAGGTTTGGTTTGGTCTGTAGAGGAGAGTCTCCAGTCCTGTCCTCTCTCTCTCAGAGAGGTGGAGCGGCAGTTTGTTGAGAGACAAAATAAGAGAGATATTGTGTCTCTCCTCACTTCCTCTCTGATCATTTTACAGTAAACCAGCTGAAATCACAGCTCAGCCTTTGTCTTTAACTGATGTGTTTGGTGATTTTCTCAGACGATGTTGTGGTTATAATAAAATCAGGATTTCAGCAGCAGCTTGGAAGTGAACATGTCGTCTTAATGGGACACATTTCAGTCACTGCTTCAAACTTGTCTCGTTGTCATGACAACAGAAACAGAAAAAAAACATGTCAATGAGAACAGCTTCATTGTGAATCCAGCTGTATTAAAATACTGTGTGTATGTGAGCACAGAGAGGAGGAGAGAAGCAAACAGGTAAAGAGCTGGAACCAGCTGAGACTAGACTGGATGATAATGGGACACAGTGACATCAGAAATATGCTAATTAGCAGAGACAATTTTGATCAATCAGTCAAGAGTTAAAATGAACATCAATCCAAGTCATTTAAATGAATCTAAATATTTGACATAAGATTTGCTTCCTGTATGTTAGGACATGTGTTATTTTGAGTTATCTTCTTGTTGCCGTTGTTAAATCAGTGTTATTTATTTGTAGTTGATTTGACATCTTGACATCTTCAAATCACAATTCAACAATTCAATAGCAATTATAATAACACGTCTGTGCTGTCTGTATCTTGTCTTATGTTGTTTGTTGTTTACTGTTTGTTTGTCTGCAGCCGAAACAGGCAGAAAATTACTTCAACTCGACGAAGGTCAGACCAGGAGGAGGAAGTGGATACTTCATTCACCACCAGTATCCTGCCATCAGCTGCCAACCACACAGCAACCCCCAAATGGTCTGTCTAGCTCACACACACACACACACACACACACACACACAAGGTGCATTCACTGACACATTGTAGTGATTGTGTATTAAATCTGGCGTGTTTGTTTTACGTTACAGTTCGGCCTGCAGGAAATGGACTCGAAGATACGACTGACAGAACTGCCGCAGCAACAGGTGAGCGACACGTTCTTCTCTCTCCATTTCTGTACTTGTCTTTCTCAACCAGACCTGCACAGAAAAAGAAGAAACGAATATCAGTGTGAATTTTTTAACTATTTTGGTTTGTACCCAAAAACTGGATCCTGAGTGGGTTAGACAACTCGTGATGAACAAACTGACCTCACAGTCGTTGTCTTTACATTCTTTCATTTACTTTGTGATATGAGTCATGGAAGCACACTGGGCACTGTAGCCACACTGTCACCTGCCCAGCACGGTGCTGTTACACCACAAACACCGCAAGTACACTGTGCTTGGGGATGAAAGAGTGAACTGCAGCCCCAAAATAAGTTTTAAAAACACACAATCGCTGATTGAAGCGTCTCACATGGAGGCAGAGCACCAACCTGGGGATGAGACCCAACGGATCCATTTTACCAATTTAACTGGCAGCTAGCAGATCACTCTTTCTCCCCTATGTCTGTGTATGTGTGTGTGACTGCTCCCTGCACTTCTGTGTGTCCTTTGCAACAAACTCGGCTGGCAGGCAGTGGGTTTACCTGTGTTTAAAAAAATCAGCTTATACTGACTAATTTAGGTGTAAAAATGGTTTAAGATTCATTCAAACTATTTCATACAGAGCAGTGGTCACAGTGAGCAGAAGGCTTTCACTCCAGATGTCTTTGTGTGTCACTGAAAAGCAGAAGCTAACTTTTCTCCAGATGTTGTTGTCACCTTCACTAACCTCCACCAGAATCAGAAACTTGAAGGGGAAGAAAGAAACAGCCAAAGTTGACCAATCACAGTTCACGTTGTGCTCACGTGGTATCTCTATAGCAGCTGCAGCCCTGTTACATCTTTGAGGAGCTGCACCCCAGCTCTGCTGTAGCTTGGGATCCTATGCATGAACATGCTGTAGCTACACAACAACCCTTTACCACACAATTATCAGTATAGCTTTACAGTTTCAGAGGTGAAGTCCAGTAATCTGGCATTATTTCCTGTTGCATGGTAGGTGTTAAAAATCCAGACTGCAGATACTGTGTGAGTCTGTCCAGACTCTGCAGGCTGCTCTGTGATAACAGTCATCACAGCTCTGGCTCTTTATTTACACACTGTCTGGTTTGTCAGCAGTGATCATACTCTGCTGCTCACCTCAGTTTCTATAGCAGTATTTATCAAAAGCCTGATTATTTATAAGCATTGCATAGCCCCTGTTTCTTCTAAATCTACCCATTCTGGTCTCCACACACACAGTCATGGAATATGGCATCCTTCAACTAAACCAACAAGACCATGTTTACTGACACTGCCTTAAAGCTTCTTTCTGTTTTTCAGCCAAACACAGAGAAGACGTCAGGCCGGAGGAGGAGAGCTGTGGAGCCTCCGAAACCAAAGGTCTGAACATGCAACACACACCAACAGCAAAACACAATAGGAGATGATTTGATTGTCTGATGAGCTGATATTATTAGATGATCTAATCTAATTAGATTAGCATGAAGAACATGTGCAGAATCTTCTCTATGTTGTGTCTGAATGGAGATGGAAGTGGCGCCTAGTGAAGAACCAGGAAATAAAACAAACATCAGTCGCTTGTTTGGATCTAAAAGTTTGGGACAGAATCATTCGTATGCAAATGCAGTTTAAATTATTTGCTCATAGCGCCTTATAGTCGCCCTCTTCTGCAGCTGAGGCTCCATGAACTGATTTTTGTGAGGTTTTTGGAGCCCAGTAATGAGTGTCCCCGCCTATTTATTTAGGGACACTGCTCTTAATCATCATTAATCAGCGTTACTACAAATATGCCAGCGTTAGCCAGCTGGCTAATTTTCAACTGCAGTGCTGAGGCGAGATGTTTCAACAACTTACACAGAAGACAGCGACAACAACAGAGAGAAATATCAAACACGTAAACACAGGTGATGCGAAGCAACTGGAAGCAGCGAAACATTAGGAAACAAAACCAACAACAGACACTACTTCAGTACATACAGCCATGCAAGCAGCACCATGCAACAGCAACACTGAAAGGACATGCAGAGCAGCAATGAACAGTAGTTATAAATAAAATAGCATATAAGTATGTTGACCTTGCTGTTAACAGGCAAGCTTGGGCCAGTATTCTGTAATATTGAATACTGTGATTATATCCCATCATTTAGCAGTTTTGCTGAGTCTGCCCTGCTGATGAGTCCAACCCTCAGTGACTGCTTTGAATTCTATCGAATTATTATTACATTTTGGATCTCGCCCAAGCCTGTGAAAAGTAGACAGCATGTCAAGCAGCACAGGGTTATAAAGCATGAAACACAGACATGACAGAAATATAAGAGAACCTCAGTGTTTCATTCATACATACATACGTACGTACCCAAGCCAGGCTTGGTGAAACACTTGTGAGTCATGTGATAGCCTCACCACTGTGGCTCAGTGAGTTATTTTGCCTCCTGTTCCTGCTCTGCTTGTGTTTTGGGACTTTTACAGTGTGTAATCATTGTCCCCACTCTCTCACGACAGCAGGTGGTTCTATGAGTGGAGTGTGATACTTTCACCCTCACCACCAGGCTTGGAGCAGGGGAGGGTCGGGATGCAGAAACAATATAATATAATGAGTGGTATAAAGTTGTTTCCTCTGTTGTACATTGCAGACAGAAAAGAATGGCAGTACACATACACACACATTTTCAGTGTCTGACTCTTAAGGAGGGTATTAGTGGTTTTTCTGCAGGTGGAGCTTTGAAAGTTGTTGATCTTATTTTAATTTGTAATGATGAAATGTTTGACTGAGCTGATTTTACTGCCCTCTCCACCTCTCTCTCAGGCTGCTGAGCAAGAAGGTGCCTCCGCAGAAACAGGAAAAGGTGCTGTCCCTCCGAAAGAGGTCAGTCACTCTGCTCAGGTGGATCAGCTTAACCTGTAGCTCGTAGCTTGTGAGCAGAAGGTTGCTGGTTTGAATCCTACGCTACCAAACAGTATACTGTATAATCAAAGCCGTGACCATGATGCCAAGCCAGCAGTGTTATCTCTTTTGACATCTTCCTCTCTTGTCTGTGTTGTTGAACAGGCGGTTCTTCACCCCCCCCTCAATGCAGTGGCCCAGAGCTGGGAGGATGGACCCTACATGTTCATCCTGAAAATCGAAGACAGCAGCCAGGCCCCTGAGGCCCCAACCTGGAGTCTACAGCGTCAGTACACATTCACACACACACACACACACACACACACACACACACACACACACACTACCACTCCACCACTCCTTTGATCAAGACAGTGTACTGTACTGACTCACAACAAACTCACTATCCTCTCAGAGCCAGATGAACAGGAGGAACGGCAGCAAGCAAAACCTGCTTTAAGTATGAGTTCAGGAAAGAGTTGAAAAGTTGTGAACGCATCCTTGTAAGGTTTTGGCAGAGACATCTATCATATCTTTCACAGACAGTGACACTGTGACATGTTGTTGCACCCAGTGAAAATACTTTTCACTTTGTGTGTCTTCTGACATTTTTCAAATCGTGTTTCATGTAACTCATGTGTTTGTGTTTGCAGTGCAGATCAGCATGGAGGGTCCTCATGACTACATGTCGGCCTCTGAGTGGCCTCTGATGGTGGTAAGACATGCACATGTAATCAGAGTCAGTCACACCTCAGCAATCTGTATCATGGGACAAATAGATGCTCTGGAGACAATAAACATCAGATAACAGATAAATAATCAACAGACATACAAAACAAAAATCGAATGTTCTTTTTTATTTTTAATAAATCCCTCTCTCATTACTTTGTTACCCTGTCTGTAGATCTCTTTTGAAAGCTCATTGGCCCCTATTGAAAATGGAAATTTTTTTTCAATAGTTTGCACTGTAGTTTCAGTAAACATTGCTCAATAAAAAAGACTCAAACACTGTGATTAATGCTCAGTCAGAAAGTGACTGCACACAGCAGTAAAGGAGTGCTGCTGATCACACTTCAAGTCATTGAAACTCTCTTTTTTAAGAGCACCTAAGAATCTGTTACATTTGACAAATTCGACTCTGCGCCTCTGTTTCTGTGTGCAGTTCTACATGGTGATGTGCATCGTGTACGTGCTGCTGGCCGTGCTGTGGTTGGTTCTGTCGGCATGTTACTGGAGGGATCTTCTCAGGATCCAGTTCTGGATCGGAGGAGTCATCTTCCTGGGCATGTTGGAGAAAGCTGTTTACTATGCTGAATTCCAGAGCATCCGATATGACGGCTTGTCAGGTGGGTTGAAACACACAGAGGTGATTTTTGTTGATTAACGCAGTGTTCTGGGATCGTGAGCTGTAATGTGTCTTCCTGCAGTGCACGGGGCTGTGGTGTTTGCTGAGGTGCTCTCTGCAGTGAAGAGGACTCTGGCCAGGGTGTTGGTGATCATAGCCAGTCTGGGATACGGCATCGTCAAGTAAGTTTTCACCTGCTATTGAGGTTTTCATGTGTTTTAAACGTGTTTTATTTGAAGCTATATTTGTGGAACCAAAAACCATCTCAGTGTAGTTTTACATCTCCTCTCTCAGGCTTCTCTCTGGAGCTCTAGTAACAACAGGTCGATGAGCCAATCAGAAGAGAGAGTGTCTGAATCTCTCTTCTTATTGGCTGACTGTTTTCTGAGTGATTGAATAAAAAATTTCAGGTAAACACTCAGAGAAACCAAATCCTGCGAGGTTGGATGGTGGGGCCAGGTGAGCGGGGCTTGGGGCTTGGCTAAGCGAGGTGACTTTTTTGCTGTGACATCACAAAGTTCCAGAAGTCCTGACGGCTGGTTTAAAGGCTCAGTTTCTGAATACAGGCTGTGTGCATTTCTCTGTGGACTGAGGCTTTGATACTTTCACAGTATTAATATAGAACCTAGACCTGCTTTATAATCACAAACACATGAACATCTACCTTTAGACTGGATGGGACCTCGATGAGGGATGGGAAAATTATACATGTTTTAAGGCCATAACTAATGATCATTTTCAGTTCATCTTTTGATCTCTGAAATGTCAACAATAACATCAAAGTTCAAATTGCTTGTTTTACATGACCTAAAAAAACCTGCCAAATATAAAAAAAAAAAAAAAAAACCAAAGCAGCAAGTTAATGATCACATTTTAATTTTCCACTTACTGGTGTAACAGGGCCCAAACTCTGCAGCTGTGACACACTGTTATCTCACTGTGTTTCTGTGTCTCTCCATCAGGCCCAGACTCGGTGCCTTGCTTCACAGAGTCGTCGGAGTGGGTCTGCTCTACCTGATGTTCTCCATCATCGAGGGAATACTACGAGTCAACGCTGTAAGTCACAGTGTGTGTGTGTGAGTGAGTCAGTCAGTGAGTCAGTCAGTGAGTCTAACCTGTGTTTCTCTCCAGGATCGAGGAGACAACAACAGCAGTAGAATTTTGTGTGACATAGTGC
The DNA here is from genome assembly GCF_046630095.1 of Trachinotus anak. Lineage (NCBI taxonomy): Eukaryota > Metazoa > Chordata > Actinopteri > Carangiformes > Carangidae > Trachinotus > Trachinotus anak. The sequence goes on from NW_027273865.1 coordinate 2,145,008, forward strand.
TGGCCTTCACTGACGCCTGTATTGTCTGGTGGATATCCTTTAACACGTACACACATGAGCACACACAAGTGGAACACACACGAGCACACACAAGTGGAACACACACACACTAATTTTACTCTCCAGTGCACAATCCTGGGTGTAGAACAATGAGTCATTACCTTGGTTTCATAATAAGTTAGCAATTCAGAACCAGAATAAACCCACACAAATATCCCAAATAATTAAAACAACAAAACATATAAAGTTCAAATACTGAATAATAATAAATATAATAATAAATAAACTGACGCCTCACAGCGTGGAGCTCTACAGCTCCCATCACCCCAGCTTCCTCCCACTTTCCATATCAGTACCTCAAAATAATGGAAAACAGTGTTCATCACATGCACAGTTAACACCACTTCTCCCAGAATGCAATGCTTCACTTTTGCTATAGTTCACCTGCAGTGATGAGTAATGATTAATAATTGAAACCTCAGTTTTTGCTCATATACAGTAAACTACTGAGTGTTTTTAAAGTTGTTTTTACAGAACCTGTGGCTGCCAGAAATAACTGAATCGTACTTGAGACCACACATCATTTCACTAGACTTTCTAACTTATGTAACAGGAATCGGAGCTGAGGGTGTCAGTAAACAGGCCACCTTTACTGTAGTGCCATCTCACATCTAAACCTGCACAATAATATCAGGATGTATGAAAGGAGATGTCACTGGGAGCTGCTGTAGATGGTGTTAAATGTTGAAAATATAGTTAATGAAGAATTAGCATTAGAAAGCCTTTATTGTCACTGTAAGCTCTGCATATTACAAAATTAGGAGCGCTTGTTGTCTTCGTTGCAGAGGACAATACAGACAAGTGTGTAGATTTATAATCATAAGTAAGCTGGAAACGCTGGCTGGGTTTAATTACTACACACAACTTGGGGTTCAGACAAAACCTTCTGACAAAGTAGTTTGACATATTTCAAACTAGTACTTTGAGACTGAAAAACTTTTTCACTGTATTTCATCTACTGGATGTGTGCTCACACAGTCACCTCTGCCACCACAGTCAAGGGCACATTTACTGAAGTCACTGTTGTTATAAAGTCACAGTGTCTCTGGTAAAATGTTCTAAACTCAAAGTCCACTCATAAACTTTCAGCTGTGTCCATCAGTAAAGAAAGGCATGGAAATATTTTCTCACAGATATATGTGTCAAGATTAAGATTATTTTTATTTTTTATTTTTATTTTTAAGTAATTTTTAGGCCTTTTTTTGCCTTTTATTTTGATATCCACAGTGAGAGAGAGACAGGAAAGTCAGGGAGAGAGAGAGGGGATGTCATGCAGCAAAGGACCCATGGGTACTCCTCATCATTACAGTAGTACTCAGTACTCATGGGTCGGGCCACATCACGCCTTCATTTTGATTTCAACTACACACCTGTAAAGTTTAGTTACTGACCACATTTTGCCATGACGACACACACACAGACTCGCAGTTTGAAAACAACACCAGCCCTCCTCCGCTGACTGTGTTCAGCTGTTTGTGTCGTACCTGCTGAGGGAGATAAAAGCCTAAAACCTGCTCTGTCCCGTGTCTTTCTGTCTGGGTTCGGGCTCCTTTCTGCACGTTGGGCTCTGCAGATTTGACTCCAGGCATTTCTCTGTGTTGGTGTTTTGTTGTTTGTTTTTGCTCGTTGGGTCAGTCGGTGGGTGTGTTTCCCTCACCCCACCCACTGGGTGACCCACATCAGGCGAAACAAACGAGGAATTACCAGAAACTGCTGTTTGACCTGAGTGTGGTTCGGTGTGACTGCATTTCCGTTCTTCCATCTCTCATCCCTGTTTTTTCCTTTTACCCTTCATCCTGTCTGTCTGTCACTCTTTTTCCTTCTCCCTGCCTTCTTGCCCTCCGTCTCATCTTACTCTCCCTCTTTCTGTTCATCCCCACTTCCCATCCATTGTCCTCCCTTTCCTCGACTGTCTTTCTTTTTTTGTCTCTAGGCTGAAGATGATGTAGTTCTCCTGGCTGCTATTCCTCTGGCTGTGCTCGACTCTACTCTCTGCTGGTGGATATCTGCTACTGCACCTCCCCCCTTTTTAGCAACACAGACAGTTGATCTCTCTCTTCCTTTTCATTTTGTCCTATTTTTTCTGCTCTGTTTATCTTCCTGTAGTTTCTGTGTTTAGTAGCAACCATGTGCACTTAATTTCATGTCATTTAATTAACAGTTTAATTTAATTTAACTCAGTGATACATGAACGATTTGAATATATGTTTGGCTACATTTTCAAATGTTTTCTATTGATTTGTGAAAATGTTAGAAATAATAAATTCCTGCAGCTGAAATTAAAAGTAAAATAACATAACTTTGGGTATCTCACACCTCAAATGTTTGCTGCAGTTGTTCCTTTTGTCCTTGAACTGGACCAACCACAGGATTATGGATCAGCAGAAATATGATTTTTATTTTTTATTTTTTAACCTTCTATTCATAAGCTAAACTACTTAGTTCTGGCTTCACTTGCAGTGATCAGATGCATTTACCTGAAAGTGGAAATGAAATTATGAATTTGTCCAGTTTGTGTGTTCATTTTCTTGTTGTTGATATTCCTTGACTGTGTGGTCACATCTTTGTGAGTCTGGCTCAGACCATGAAGCTGCTGAGGCTGAGGAGGAACGTGGTGAAGCTCTCTCTCTACAGGCACTTCACCAACACGCTCATCTTCGCCGTCATAGGTATGAAAAATACCCTGTGTTTAACATTTTTGCCGAAACTCATTTCAGGGCTTTAAAGCTTGTACGTGTTTGCATGTTTTTCAGCATCGGTCATCTTCATCATCTGGACAACGAAGACCTTCAAACTGTCCAAATGTCTGTCTGTGAGTACCTGAGATTTTGGATTTATTGAGCAAGATAAACTGTGACGAAAGCTCAGGTCACTTGGTTTGTTGGAAAATTTTTCTGGTATTTAGTAGATTTCTTTCTTTGTGACAGTCAGGGTCAGGCTTTATGTTTCTGGGTTGTCTGTATCTCCGTCCCATTCTTGTGAACATGATATCTCAGTAACTCCTTGAGAGAACTTGGACTCAGCAATGAGCTGATCAGAGTTTTGTGGTTAAAGAGCAAAGGCCAAGGTCACTGTGACCTCACAAAACGTTTTTGGCCATAATAAAATTCACACACTAATTATGGCACAATTAAAGTTGGGCTGTCAGCATTAACACGTTAATCGCGAGGAGATTAAGGACCGTGTTAATCCCGAGCCGCCAAAGATTCTTTATTTTGCACCGTCATTCTACAGCATTACATTCTAGAATCTTTGGCTGCTACTATTTTGACCCTTTGACCCAACCTTATTTATTGTAAAGCTGCCACAGACACTTCCTACAAAGATTTTACATGGTGGAGCAAGATACCTCATGGCAAGTCATGTCTATGGGAGCAAAAGTTGGACAGTTCCAGTCTGCATAAGGGGGCGTGTCAGGAGACCTAAAGTGTTTAAATCCAATGTCTGAATCGTCGTTGGTGAGGATCGAATGAGCTGGAAAATAAAAATATAACTTACCCAGAGCTCGTCTACGGATAAATAAATGATCAGACATCTTCATAATTACACATCAGACATGCTAACGTTAGCTTCCAATTCAGACAGACTGACGGTTAAGTGTTGTCAAGCAAGAGAAAACAGTTCTGAAATGCAAAATGAATCTTAATCATGTGATAAAACATGCGATTAATCGCAATTAACTGTTGAAGTTCAGAAAAAATGTATAATTTGACAACCCTAAATTAAACACAAATGTCTATTAGGATAAAATGAAGTGATTACATTTTATATCCAAAAGGGCAAAGGTCAACTTAACTGTGACATCATAATGTTTTGCAAAAACACATCCATTATTCAACACTGTAACTCAGGCAGGAGATAGAGACCATATTTCCAGCAATTTGGCTGGTTGGTGGGGGGGGTACAACCACAAGGTGGTAATTCTGTTTTTTGTTTTTTTTTTGTTTTTTTTAATTTTATTTGAATCAATCAATCAATCATACTTTATTTGTACTTATTTGTATAGCACTTTTCATATTTGAAAGATGAAAACAAATGGCAAATTTAGATTAAACCCTAAAATTGTAAAAAACAAAAAAAAACTGTGCTGTTTTTAAAAGTAGTTTTGTCTAATACCTATTGCAGGAAACATAGTCAAGGCCTGAATTATGTTCAGTGTTTTTCCCAGTCCAGGAAGTGTTACATTCTCGTGTCACTCTTGAGATGTATGTGAGTTGACAAGGAGATAACCATAAAAACACTAATCATGCTTTGGTTGATGTGTGTGGATACTGTAGGAAACGTTTTGCAGTTCGTTTCAGTGTGAACATTTTGCCAGTTTGCTGATTAATTCATTAATTCAGCATAAATACACACTTCAGTTGTGTGACTCCCCTCTACTAATACATTTTAAGCCTGACCACAACAGTGGGGCCAGCAATGTAGTCGTGAATGTGACTGACTGATAAAGCTGAGTGACCATTGATCCACCATTGTTCAGCCAAATGCCACGTGACTGAGTTTGAGTTTCCCCATTGGCCGTGGCTGTTTCAAATTGAATTGGCACAAACAGTTTGTGTTTACAGCCTGCAGTGTTGCCAACTTAGAGCATTCGTTTCTAGATTTAGAGATAACAAATCTAGAGATTGTTACCCAGAGGCTGTGCTCGGTATGAGATATTCTGCTTCTTCTAACTTTCTCTCTGAGTGATCATTTTACAGTAAATCAGCTGAAATCACAGCTCAGTCCTTGTCTTTAACTGATGTGTTTGGTGATTTTCTCAGACGACATTGTGGTTGTAAAATCAGGATTTCAGCAGCAGCTTGGAAGTGAACATGTCGTTTTAATGGGCCACGTTTCAGTCACTGCTTCAAACTTTCAAACATCTTTATTGTGAATCCAGCTTATTATTAGTATTAAAATCTAGTGTTAAATATTAGTATTAAGCATTAGTGTTAGTTTGTATTAGTATTAGAGCAATACTGTACGTGTGAGCACAGAGAGGAGGAGAGAAGTAAACAGATAAAGAGCTGGAACCAGCTGAGACTAGACTGAATGATAATACAGCACAGTGATGTCATTTGTTGACAGTGGCTTCACAACAGTTTCAACCACGTCCTCATTGACCATACATGTTCCAGACATTTCCAGGTTTTGACCTGGTCTTGTTCTTTGATTTTATTTATTGTTTTCCTGAATTCTGACACAGAGATAATCAGGTGAGCAGAGAAAGGAATGTGTCTCATCCTCAGTCTCTTCTCTTCCTGTAAATGAACATCTTGAGTGGTTTTGAAGTATTTTCATGAAACATGTCTCTCTCTGTGTCTGTAGGACTGGAGGGAGCTGTGGATAGATGACGCCTTCTGGCGCTTCTTGTTTTCCTTCATCTTATTGGTCATCATGTTCCTATGGCGACCATCAGCCAATAACCAGAGGTAGGGTGACGTGTGTCAGAGCTGCTGCTGTTACTTTGACAGTTTCCTGTTTTTAACTGGAAGGTAAAACCAGCTCCTCTGTCTCTGTAACAGGTACGCCTTCAGTCCTCTGGTGGATGAAGAGAGTGAGGAAGAGGAGAAGGAGCCCATGATGAACGAGGCTTTCGGTCAGAAACATGCACACTTCCTTCACTCGACTTGATTAGTTAGTTGGGGATATACTGCTCAGCATCACTGGAAATGATCATTTCCAACAGTTGTTAAATTATCGATTAAATTAAAAATTAAACATAAAATCATAAAATCTTCTCACTTCATTAGTTCAAACTTACTGTAAGTCAGATTTTTACTTTATTTATTCATTTACTGCAAATTATCTACCTATTTCTCTGTTTGTGTTTTATTCAGAAATGATCAGAATATAAATTATACATAAATAAGATAAGATATATTAAGACTAAAGGAGATTAAATGATTTTTACTGTCAGCAGACGAGCAGAAAATAAAAGACATGTTTATAATCAATGTGTATAGTGGAACCATCTTCAGTGTGTGACATGTGCATCATCTGTGTTTTTGTTTCCTTCATGTCTTCAGAGGGGATGAAGATGAGGGGCATGAAAAATGAGACCAATGGTACCGCCAAAGCCAACAAAGTGGTGAGTGATGACACAGATTAACAGTTAACCAGCTGTTAATCTTTCATCTCATTTTAGTGAGTCATGACTTGTCTTTAAACGGCGAATATCACTGATTTTATTCAACTTGGTCAGAAATCTCTTTTTTTTTTATATTAATTCCTGAAGAGAAAACATGACAACAGTTCAAATGTGATTGTCTGGTTTTTCCAGGACGAGGATCTGAAGTGGGTGGAGGAGAACATCCCGTCGTCTATGGCAGATGTGTAAGTCGTCATCGGCCTGAAATCAGCCCAGTACTGTTGATAGCAGACATTATTACTCTACTGCATGATTTCAAATGTGATGCTGAAAGGTCTTGTCTTCACAGCGCCCTGCCCCCCCTGCTGGACTCTGATGAGGTAAGATCTGGTTTTCTCACTTCATGAATAAATTAGGATGTAACTGTTTAGGTCAAGTCAGAATAAAATAAAAATATAGAGTCAGAAAAAATAATAAACAAGAGTAGAGTCAATTCATTTTTAACTAGCATCGGTTGTGCACATTTACTGGGCGAGAGCAGAACTGGAATATTGGTCAAATAGCTCTTTAACGAATCTCCGTCATCTCTTAAACCTGAAAATCAAAAGTAGACTTCAAACTTCAACAAAGTCAGAGATGTGTTTTTTATGCACTTGGACCTTTTTCAGTTGGAGACAGATGTGCATCTCCTTGAAACTACGATACAACTACCACAAAAACAAAATTACAAAGATATAAATGTATTCCAAACCCTGTAAACACTAAAGAAAAAAGGAGGAACTGTCAGTGTAAAATACCAAGATGGAACAACAAGTTACATGATGAGACAGTTTTTACAACAAAGAATGTACACACACACACACACACATACTTGCACTTCTATCTTTGTGAGGACACTCATTGACATAATGCATTCCCTAGCCCCTTACCCTAACCTTAACCATCACAACTGAGTGCCTAACCCTAACCCTGACCCTAACCTTAACCTAAACCTAATTCTAACCATAACTCTGAAACCAAGTCTTAACCCTCAAAATGTGATTTGAAGGTGTCTCAAAAAGTGAGGACCGGCCAAAATGTCCTCACTTTCCCGAAATGTCCTCACTCTGTTAGTAAAATACTTTTTTTGGTCCTTACTATGTAGCAAGTACAAGTACACACACACACACACACACACACACACACAGACATACATACACACATACACACACACACACATACATATTTGTGAGCAGCAGGGGGCGTCAAACAATCAGCAGAGAGCATCAGTTGCCACGGTTACATCACACAGTTGTTTATCCTCTTCTCTGTAGTCATGGCAAGCAGAACAATGTGACGGTGTGATGTTGATGTGTGTGTGTGCATGTGTGTGAGTGTATGGTGTGTTAGTGCTGCTGCAGCCATTAACGGTGATCTTGAACACAAAAATACACAAACCTGTAGAAAACAGATGATTTGTGTGATGTTAGAGAGGAATTCTGAGGAAAGGCGTCAGCATCTGTTTCATCAGACCGTGCATGTTTAACATCGGACCTTGATGTTGTCCTCCTCCTCTGTCGACGGTTTGTTCAGACCATTTCCAAGATTATTTACTCTGTGATCTCTGAGCGGAAGCTTTTTAAGTGATCCAACAATCAACAAAGTGCCTCTTATGTAAAATCAATTTCTTATCTAAGCTGCTGTATGCACACTGAGAGATAGTAAAATCCATAGAAAATATTAAGTACTCACACTGATGTCCTGTAAACCCTCTGTGTTGTAAGGGGGAGAGAAGGAGGCAAGGGAAGGAGGCAAATAGGACAAATAAAGGGAAGGAAGGGAGGAAGGTTTCGATTAGCTCAGAATAAAACCATTTCAGATCTGTCGGTGCAATAATGAGAGTAATTTATGAGTGTAACACACTTTATGTTTTAAACAGAAGCTGCTTGACATGGGAGAGAGCAGTAACAATGTAATATATCTCCCTTATTAGTGGGTGAAATGAAGGGGAAATATTTGCCTGAACTCCCTCCTATTCATGTCCTCATGGCAGACTACGTAACGCACGCTGGTTATTTAAGAGGAGAAATCTCAACCTAACCTGCTCATTATCCCCATTATGACAAAAGATGTCATTTATCCTGATTAAGGAGGGAATTAAAGGCACATTGCTTTGCTCTGCCACCATCCCAGTGATCACTCCTGGAGTAACCAAATATTCTGCATTTCTCTCTATATGAAAAAAACAAAAGCACTGTACCTCAATACTTTCTGACTTCCCCACTCTGTCTGTGGCTCACAGCTCAGAGCCCATGGCTTCACACTGAAGATGGAAATCTTTAAAAACACCTCACAAATATATGATTTCATTTACTTAAAAAATGGTTCAGCAGTTCCCTTGAACAGCTGGCTGCTGTAGTTTTTAGCAAATATTATTGGTGGAAAACAGGTGGAAAAGTGCATTTGTTGGGGACTATTTTCAGTGGTGAATTAATTGGGTCCAGAATCAGATAATGTAAGAAGAGGACATATACATATATTTGCTATGTGTACATATAAAAAAAAGGATTTAGTGTGAGGTGGTTCTAATTAAAATGAACTCAGTGTTTTTCCTCCATCTGTCATGTAACTGAATAACAACAAATAACAGTCAGTGCTGCTCAATCTAAGTGAAGAGTTGGGAGAAAATGAAGGAGCTCCCTGACATTTAAAAAAGGATTTGGCTTTCTTTTGTTGCCACCCATCACCAGACGCATTTCTCTATCAATCTGCCTAAAATGGTAAATTAGTATTGAAATGAAGTTTCCCTCCAGACTGGACTCCTTGTTAAAACTGGACAAATTGGCTTCTTCATGTCGACCGTGATCTCGTCTGTCACTCATCTGTTTGCAGTTTTCCTCCATCATGTTACAAAAGGAATCATCTTAACAATGACGGCCTCCTCACTGAGGCTGGGTTAGAAGATGGAGGGGAGGGTGGTTCAGAAAGTCTAAAATACTGAAACGTCACATCAATGAAATAGTCGCCCATGAATAAAGATGGAGGGAGAGCAGACGGAAAGAAGATCGAAGTTCTGCACTCTGTGACGACCTATCAGGACAAAAACTGATTAATTTGAATGACAAAAATGACCCCAGCAAACAAAAAGAAGATGTAGAGCTGCCCAGTCAAAAGGTTGAACGTGTGGCGTCATTGGCCAATGCCACAAATGCAGACACCATATTTCTACTGTTTACCTTGCAGTTGTCATGATCAGCTCATTGTCACCAAGAAGAAATATCAGTGCTCTGGTGTTGCATAGGCCTGCACACCCATGGCTGCATGGTTGGATGCTCCCAACAACACAGCCACTTGTGTGTTTTTCAACACAGGACTGGTTTCAGTCTGAACTCTTGCTAAGCTCTAACTGTACTTATTCCTTTGGCCATGATATCTGCCATTCAGCAAGTATGTCCACATACTTTCCTGTTCCTTTGCTCTGGTTTTAACTCAGCCCATTAGCTCACAGGAAGAGAAATGTGAATCCTGCAGCACACAGTGATATTATTGACAATAGTTTGCTTCCCATTTTGTGTCAGCAGTTTGTGTTTGGCCCTTAAAGGGGCTATTTGTAAGTTTGGCTATTGCTACATAGCTAACATTAGCATTAGCAGCTGTTTACTTACCAGTCTAGAAGAAACATTGCAAGTTCAGCATCAAACTTCATTCCTTTACTCACCAACAGCTGTCTCCAGATATGGAAAGCAATGCCAATACTGGCTCTTGTTTCTGTCACGTCTTTTCTTCTATTGAAGGTAGCACGCTAACCAGCTAGCTCTGGCCCGTCACTTCACTTTCTGATAGCGGTTTCCCTGCAGCCTCCAGTCTGTCCTTAAGCTGTAGCTGAATGAAGCTCTTGTGCAGTGACCATCACCATCACATGCTCCCAGCAAGAAACCACATTTGGTGGGAGAGAAATCATACAAATAGCCCCTGTAACCTGTTTGAGCGTGACAGTGTCCCCTGTCCAGAAAGACACTACAGCTGGGCAGAAGAGTGGAGGCTGTTACAGCAGCTTGTTAACAGACAAAGCACCAAACAGCAGAAATCAGTCAGTTGGATCAGTGATTAAAAGATCAGTGGACAATAATTAACTAAGTTCCTGGTATTGGACAGCCTGAATGCTCAAAATTAACAGTCAACATTTGATGATGGTGTGTTTTCTGTTGCAGGAAACCATGACAACTAAGTTTGAGATGTCCAAGATGGAGTAAAGCAGAGGAGGAAGGAAAGACAAACAGAGGCAACGTGGAGTCGCAGGAGTGTTTGAAAAACACGAGTCTGGTAAAAAGACGGATAATGAATACAGATAAATATCGGTGTACAAGGTGGAGGAAAAGAGAAGGAGGAGGGCTGATTAGATGCACATGTGAGGAGGGATGGACGAACTGATGGATGAAAGAGGGAACGCAGAGAAGAAGAGTGTTTGCTTTATGGAGACGGCTGTGTCGGCATGTGATTTAATCCCTGAATTTATGAGCTTTGTAAGCCTTGATTGTACATACACTGGGAGTAAAACCGATCACAGCGACACACAGTCCCTTTTTATTTGTTCTTTTTATTGCCTGTTTGTATTTATCTCTCTCTCTCTCTCTCTCTCTCTCTCTCTCTCTCTCTCTCTATATATATATATATATATATATATATATATATATATATATATATATATATATATATATAATTTTTTTTTTTTTTGACAAATCTGATGTTAATGAGGTTCTCTGCCTTCTCACCGTTTACATGCAGAAATGTGATTTTCAGATCTTGTGTCGTCAGACATGTGTGTTCACTGGTGCCACAGCAGTAGCTCCTCTTGTCCCTGCTGTTGGGCTTTTGTTTTGTTTTTGTTGTTGTTTTTTTACATTGACAGTTTCATATAAGTTGAGAGAGTAAAAACCAAAGCTGTAAATCAGAGTGAAAAAAAAATCATGGATGTGAATGAATATGAAACATTTTCTGATTCTTACTTTTTGGAATTGAGGTTTGTCATTGTACGTAGTTCATGTTGTTCCAGCTCTGCTTCCACTGCAGTTTAGGTCATTAAGTTGTTCACACTCAATTTCTCACCATAAACTTACTGATATTTTGTATGTTTGGCGTTTGGAGTGAAAATGATGTTATTGTTTATTCTTTGTGTTTGTATGAGGGTGCCAGAAAGGAAAAACTTCCTCCACCAAATTAAAGTCAATGAGAATTTAGAATATTTTTCATCATCTTTATTGAAATACTGGTTTTACTGTTAGCACTGTTTAACTGCAGCTGTTGCACAAAGTGAGTTTCACTTTACATCAGTGTACATGTTGATGGTGTGCGTTCAGGCCTTCTGCTGGAAGTGTTTGGAAAACCATGTTGAATCATAAAACGGGCTGTGATTCGCCGAGCTGACGGTCAGCCAGTGGACACCATCGTCACGACAACTCAGCCTGTTGAATTGATGGCTGAGGCAGTTAGCAGGATAGCGCTCTGATTGGCTGTTCAGGCAGGTGAATTGAGGATGTCACCAGTTTAGCACAGTTTGTCTTTATTTTTCACATTTGTCTTTTGTTCTTTTTTTTTTTTCTTTCTTCTTTGCTGAGCTTCAGTAGCTGAGTGGCTGTGGGGACACCAGTGTCTGTTGGTCAATCCAGCCATTACATTTTGTGCAGACATTCATGTTCCCTGGAGGATCACGCCTACTGACGTGAGCTCTAGTGCCTGCAGCAAGTTGCTGTCGGCTCTGATGGAAATATGAACAACAATTGTCTGGATTTCCAGTAACATCCACAGGGCTGATCCCTTTTTCCTCCAGCGTGGCCATTAGATTACATTTGTGGTTTTGAGTGAAATGTCTCAACAACACTGGGGTGGATCGATTGATTAATATCACCCTCAAAATTCATGTAACTTTTCATGTGCTGCCATCATTGGGTCAAAATTTTAATCTGTCCAAAGCTTCAGTTTTTGACCAAATACCTGAAGAACTAGTGACTTTCCCATCAGCCTCAGCTGTAATTTGGGTTTAGTGCTGATAAGCAGATGTTTAAGTGATAACAGGCTAAACTCAGATGTGTTCACAGTTAGTTGAGACACTGCTGTGCCTAAGTACGACCTCACAAAGCTGCTAGCATGGCTTTAGACTCAGGCTTGTTGGATTAGGAACACACACTGCAGACCAGTTACTGCATTTCCTCTCACACAGGCGCCTGTTGGCAATCAGCTGTAGCACAAGTACAACAAAAACAAAAGACGTGAGGCAAAGCCTGTCAGCTTAATGCTTCAGGACTTAAAGAGCCAACATATATGGTTCAAGTTCACTGTGTCTTTCTCTCCCTCATGTTATTTAACTGCAAAATAACAATCATGATTTGTACAAAGTTCCAGACCAACTCACAGAGCATGTCCGTCTGTTCATGTCCTCCCCAGACACTTCGCTCCACTGTCTTTTTATTTGTTTGATGGCCACTTACAGTATCTGTTTATACACACACACACACACACACAAACATATATCCCCTTCCCCAGCCTCATGTGTGTAGTGTTTTCTGTGACAGCAGCCATTATCTCTCTGAGTGGCCTGTACAGGCAGCAGCCAGCTCTGTGTGCATGAACATAAAGACTATCCTGTGTGTGTGTGTTTTAAGTCCTGATAGTGACTTGTCTGAATGGACTAAATGCTCAATACATCATCCAGTTGAGCTGCAGCCTGCAGCAGCCTGCCCGTTCTGATCAGGAACATCAGATAAAATGTTTGAGTTTTTGCCTCTTTTCTGTTTCAGAAAGATTTGGGGCTGAAATTATGGATTTCATGATAAAGTTTTTTTTTTTTCACCTGATCCTGTTCTGAAGTCTTAAATACTGAATATCTGCAGATACTGGGACAGATTCAGTATTTTTATTTTCTTACATAAAACAGCTGCACTCGTAAAGTCAACCTACAGCAGCAAAATTCAGTTTAGGTTAGACATTTTTGAAAGCTAGTATTGTTTGTATAAATTTAATGTGTAGTATTACAGAGCCATTACAAGTGAAAAATGACTCACTTGCTTACGGACTTTGTTATAATTTCCCGGTAATGGAAGTGTCAGGCTTTGAGAATAAGCTTTTTTTTTTATTATTTATTTTTTTAACCCACATTCAAAACTGCTCACATCAAAATCTCTGCCACGGTGTGAGAGCAGGAACATTATTTGCTTATTGGACAGGAAATGAAAATGTTTTTAAAAATATTGCATCTTCTTCTGGTCTGAAAGGAGAAGGCAGGAATCACCTCAGCTAATTAGTTATTTAAAAGCCTTTGTAATTGCTTTTGCTCTTAATCAATTTGAAAGACTAGGTGTGGACTTTGTATCGATGGGGGACGTTTGATTTTGGAGAGGAACTCTTCAGTTTGATGTCTCCACAGTGAAATGTGCTCCGGTCCTGTCGGTCTCTGTGTTTCCCGTCTCACAGCTGACATCTGTCTGTTGTTGCTGTCCAAAAGATGACATTAAAAAATTGACATTATATAAAGTCCTGTGGTGTTTGGTTTGTAAATAAACCAAAAGTTGATAATAAAAACTTGTACAGTAAAAGAAGAAGACGTGTGTGGGTGTGATGTGTGTGCACGTATCCACGTATGCCATGAAAATAAGCTAAATCATCAGTATTTTGTGCCTCCTATCCAACACAATGAATATTGTGCAGTGTAATGACCATTGCAGCCTCTAGGGGACACTGGTAGGAGCCTTAGACATATTAATTGTAAAGTGCCAACTTCTAATGATACTACTGTGTATTACCATTACACATGCAGCATGTACCACCCAGTGTCAATTCTGTTCTCCATCTCGATCCTCACATCATCTCTGTACTTAAAATGAATTTAAACTTGACCCCAAAGCCTCCCTCTGCAGACTGTAATGTCATCTAATGATAGCAGCTGTAGCCTAAATGTCAGTCTCAGTCACTTCAATGCCGTCAGAACTTTACCTAACTCCTCACATTTTCAAATCTACTGATGTTTCATCTAATCATAAAGAGAGAAGCCTCTCAGCCCAGCACGTGTAGGTGTGGATACTCTATATTTAGCAGCTGGTGTCTCTATGTTATAATCCTGACATGTAATCCATCTGTTCTTCCTCTTTCCACGTCTTTGACCTCAACTGTAATGCAATGAGAGACAAATCTAAAGATGACTGACAGCTCTGATATTCTCATTATCCTGTCATGTTCTCTGTGTGCTGCTCAGAGCCGTTTCCAGTGTGATGCAGAAGCTCCAGGTTAGTCTGGATATCAGTGCTGTTTATCACCCTCACACACCATCGGACCGGACACGAGCACCCCTCTGTGTCCATTCAAACCTCTTTAAATGACAAAGCCTTAGTTTTCTTCAGGTTTGTGTGTGTGTGTGTGTGTGTGTGTGTGTGTGTGTGTGTGTGTGTGTGTGTGTGTGTGTGTGTGTGTGTGTGTGTGTGCATGTATGTGCAGCTACTGTACACTGGCATTACGGCTGTAATAACATAATCCCAGAGATTTGGCCCAACGGCAAGACAGTATGCTGCCGATTTCAACTGACAGTAGGGAATTATCGTCACCACACATTTCACAGACGGCTAGACATGTGTTACTATTGCTGCTGGGAGACTCAACATGTGGCCCGTGGACCCAATGGGGGACACTGACAGTGACAAGTTCAGTGAAGACTGAAGTTTAGAAGTCAGGACATTTATAGTAGAACTTCACACAGACCATCAGGTCTATTTTACCTTTTTTCATCCATTAAGATGAGCCAATACATAAGGGAGGCTCAGATCCTCTCTTCTGATTGGCTGACTGACCTGTTGTTACTAGAGCTCCAGAGAGGAGCCTGAGAGAGGAGATGTAAAACTACACTGAGATGGTTTTTGGTTCTTAAAACCACAGATATATCAACACTTCAAATAAAACACAGGAGAAGAGTCAAATATGGGACCTTTAACTAAAAAACACACTTGAAGTATTAAAAGGGAATCAATGCAGATAAACGATCTCAGAGTTATATTATTATGTTATATTATGAGATTATTATTGCTAATGCAACATGTAAGCAGCATTTCACTGTTGTACTTGGTTGAGAAAGGGTTCATTTAATTTTGTCTACTGCTGTGTAGCTTAATCTACTGTAATACATCATATTTTATAAAGAGTTGAATCTTTTATATGGAAAACCTAATTAGTAAAGTAGCTCTAGTTGTCAGACAGAGGTAGTGGAGTAAAAGGTGCATTGTACTTCTGAAATGTAGTGAAGTACTAAGTACCAAAATACTCAATTAAAGTGCACATACCTCAAATTTCTACTGAGTGAATACTCTGACCTCTCTATCACCTCTCCCCCAGTCCTCCTGACGTGCTCACATTTTGATTTTACATCCAATGTCTTGCAGTTTCCTTTGTACATTTTCAAGGTGTGTCAGCAGCTCACATTCAGATCTGCTTACACTGAAGTGAACAAGTTCAGTGTTTAGCTCAAGGACACGTTGACAGGATGCTCCCCCCGCTGAGCACCAGACATGATCTCAGTAATGATGCTTTGGCTCTTGTATCACCCAGGATCTGTGAGCCAGAGCAGCAAACACAGAAACATTTGTGCACAGCAGGCATCCTCGGCAGAAATGACAGCCCACATTTACCTTTTCTATTTCAATTCTTCCTTAAAAACCAACCAGTGCCGGCACTAGTTAAAATGACTCTACACCTGCTGTCCTATACACTGCTTCACTTTTTGACGACATAAAGAGTCCAGGTTCCTGAAACTCGGATGGTTTCAGGAAACTTAAAAGCTCAAGGTTCCTTTCTAATCCTTTTAGTTTATCTGAAAAATAACTGTGTTTCACGTTGGAGATACAACTCAACTGAGGGACTTCAGCCGTATGTGATAGTTGCCACCTTTGACCTTTGCAGAAGAATTTCATTCCAACAACTTGAACCCGTTGACAAAAGAAAAACAGTGTTACTTTGTGCAGCTGCAGTTCCCTGAATGGAAAACAAGAGAAGAAAAACGAGCATTTCTAGTCACAGGAGAGACAGACTGTGCAGTCAGGTGGTCGGGATGCTTCCAGATCTGAGTGGGTGTGAGATGGTTAACTGGATAAGAAAGGAGGAAAGACACAAGATTGTATTATTAAACTGCTGAATGATCTGACCTCTGCAGGCCTCCAAAAGTATTCACATGAAAAATCTGATGAAATCCCTCTTTGGTGGAACTGCACATAACCACAGGATCTGATTAAGGAGTCACAAAGAAAAAGGCTGGGAACCACAGATGCTAACACGACTCCAATAAAACAGAAAGCTTCACTGCAGTTGAAGTGATAGTTCAGGTTATCTGATGTGGAGCTGTATAAGGTGCTTATCCCTCGTCTGGTATCCTCATATAACCTCACCTGAACTACCACTTTAACAATGTTTTGACAGCAGACAGAAGTCTGACTGCAGACTCTACCTGCAGACAGACAACCATGCAGGTCATTCATCTGGTCATCCAACAACCAGATCTTTGATCGCTGTTGCAGCTGACCAGGTGTCTCCAAGCACCTAATACTATATAACATACATGTCTTGATATCAGGAGTGATGTTGTCACATATGTGACCTATAAGGGCAGATACTATCACATATATACATCCTCTGGATATAGAAGATACACGTTAATAACATATATGAAGTACCCATTGTAAAATTTGTATGTAACATATTTTAATGGTATAACATGTTGCCAACATATATGTTAATATTTAATTGATATAGGCAAGTTTATTAAAACAGTATATATATATATATATATATATATATATATATATATATATATATATATATATATATATTATCCACAATTTCCAGTTGAACTTCTTTAGCATGTTGCTCCAACATGGACTCCAATGACTGGTAAAGTCCAAGGACCTTCTTTATGGAAAGATCATTGGGAAACAGATCATTCAGTTGATCATCATTCCTCTCATTTGTGCCACTAACTGGCAAACAAGAGCCTTTGGAAAAACAGGCAGCGAGCACACAAATAAATATCAACATATTCTAAGGGATGGATCTATATTCTTGTAATATACTGTATGTCTACAATATTAGCACACATAAATACTGGAAGAGCAAAATATATATGTCAGTATATAAAATTGTGCCAATTTCAAATTTCACAGATATTTTTTACATGTCTGCTTTAATTTTATACAGAACCAGTCAAAAGTTTGAACACAGCATCCAAACTTTTGACTGGTTCTGTGGATGTCATATATAGAAATTCAGTACATGTACATATATAATATTTGCATATGGGACGACCCTGCAGACATTTCCAGTGCTGATTTCCCATCACTGAGACAAAGGGGCCCTGAGCAGAACATGAAGAAAAACCCCAGACCAAATACACACAAAATATGAAGCCAAGGTTGTCCACATACTTTTGGACATATAGGGTGTCTTTTTTTTCTCAGCTACAACTTAAATTTCAGTGATATTTTCTAAATGTACTCAACTATGTTGTGACTACATGGTGAGGGGGCTTTATGTGAATGTGTGAAATGTAAACATGGTGTTCCAGCAGTGGCGTGGCTGGCATATGGACGTCCCCGCCTGTCCACATGAAACACCAGCAGCCTGCTGCCAGATTATATCTACAGATCTACTCTAATACAAAGAAATCTCATATTATTCCGCCCATTACGTAAAAGGATGAGATTATCGATACGCAGATTAATGGGCACCCAATGGTGACCCAGCATATTGGCCCGCCCTGCCCCATCCCTCCACCCTCCACCCGCCTGTTTGCATGCAGCACTTCAATCATCCAGATAAAAATAGAAAACCCCACAATGACTTGCAGTTTAGTTGTTAGATTTTAGTCTTTATTGTACTATTTTTTTTCTCGACAATTTGCTAGCGGACATGTGAAAACTTGGACCAACAAAACATCATCATTATTATTATTATTTTTTAATTACAGCATATCATCAGACTGCAGTAACAGTGAGAAGACGTGTTTTTAAAAAATAAAACAAGAAAGAAAAAGAGAATCCAAACCAAACAGGAAAAAGAAAAAGAAAAACATTTTGACTTTAATATTCGATGGTGGTTTTTCTTTTTTTTTTAATTCATGTACACAATATAACAGTCTAAAAACATTAAACACACAGAGCTGAAGACATTGCAGTGTTGGTTGGGAAGTGGCAGTCCTCAGGGCAGTTTATATACTGTAGCAACATGGTCCTGCTGTACTGTCAAATATCTAGTGGGATGGATGGAAAGAGGGGGGCGACAGGGAGTTGGGGGGGGCGACTACAAACCAAAATGGCCGTCAATATAAAACTAACAGTCCTTTTTTTTCTTTTTTGTTCTTTAAATCCACCAATCAGGAGTCGGTAGAGACAGAGAGCAGAGTTTAAGTAGTTCAACGAGGAGTAAAGTAGGGCGGCAGGGGAGGTGGGGGTGGGGGGTGGGGTGGGGGGGTGGGGGGTGGAATGTCTCGATTTTCATTTTTTACATTTCTGCATTTTTCTTTTCTCTCGTAGACAATATAAAATCTCACAGACAAGCAAAGAGAAAATCAAAATAAAAACACTTGGATGAACATGTTTGTATGTATGTATGCATGTATCGGACGGAGGGGACAGGGAGATGGAGGGATGGATGGATGGATGGATGGGGGGACGAAAAGAAGGGCTTGAATTATTGCTTTCTGAGTAATTATTATTTTTCACTTCTCATCTACATGAATTGCATCTCTCTCATTCTCTCAACTTCTCTCTCTCTCTCTTTCTCACCGTGGTGATCTGTTAACACGTGATTACTCCGTTTACTCGGGAGGAAGGAGGAGGGATGAAGGGAGAGGGTTAGGAGGAGGAGGAAGGGGAGGAAGGAGGAGGAGGAGTTGAGGGGGAGCGGAGGGGGTTGGGGGGGTGGGGTGGGGTGGGGTGGGGTAGTGGGGCTCAGAGCTCCTTGCTCAGCGAATCCCGGGCAGTTCTAATCCTCTTTGTGTGGCCTCACACGTTTCCCGCCTTTTTGTCTGGTAAATGATAACAGAAGAGATTGAAAAAATGTATTAAAAAATAGGTCTTGGAAAAAGGATAATAATAATAATAATAAACAGTCATATAAAAAGGGTTACATGTCGTATGTGTGTTTAGTAGTTTAGTACAGATGTTGGTCTCTAATGCTGAGTTAGTTTAAGTTAATTTCTGTGTTAAGGACGTACAGAAAGCAAACAACAACAACACAACAGTTTCATGAGAAAACTATCACAAAGTGTCATCACATTGTGGCGGATCATCATCACATGATAAACAACAGGAAGACGTACAGTCTGTCGGTCTCTCTGCTTGTCTGTCTTTTTTATCCTCTACCTGTATTTGTGCCCATTTTTTGGTTTGTCTTTTCTTTTTGCTGTCCTTTTGTGCTCAGAGCTCACAGACTCTTCACCTTAAAGAAAAGATTTTCCCCTAAAATCAAATATATAATAACTTAACTGTCCCCTTGTGTGTTTGTCTGTCTGTATAGAATCTGTATTTCTCTTTGTTTCATCCCAGAGAGAGTAGAGAAAACAGAGAGGGGGTGGGGGGGCTAGTTAATCTGGCTTGTTGAAGGGGCTCCATGACACTTTGATTTTGCCCACTAATCCTTTCATGGACTCAACTCTATTGATGTCAGCCAAACCAGCTTTTCTCTTCCACAGCAAACAGAGACCTAACTATCTAAGCTGCAGCTAGTTACAGCTAGTTACAGCTAGTTACAGCTAGCAGTCAGCTGTCTGTGCGGTGCGGTGGCTGGAGGACTGAGGAGCGAGGCCAAAACAAAAAGGTTGTGGATCTGCAATGAAGCTTTTGGTGGTTTTCTTCCTTCTTGTGTTCGTGAAATTACTGTATGTTCTGTTCACACAAATGACTCCATGCGAGGAACCTACATGATAAAAACTCAACTTTTTCCTTTGTGTGATGGAATGGAAGAAAACCTGCTCATAATAAAAAAAAAAAAGAATAAGTAGTTGGTTTTTTATCAGTTGTCGTTTGCACCAGTTTAAAGGTGTGAAAGCTGAGCACACTGTGTATTTGACTTCCCATGGAAAACCTAATGCATTTCCATGGTAATAAGTTTAATCTTGTAAAACGTTCCTGAGATGATCATCATGTTGGTGTCACTGCAGACTGGGCTCATTCTGCACTGACGTGGAAGACGACAAGAAAAGAAAGACGAGTTTCCCGGTCCATTCAAAAATGATAATCTGCTAGCGTAGCAGAAGCAACAATTCACAGTGAACTATTTCTGTAACGGCTTTCGGTGCTGGGTGGAAGACTTTCCTGGTATGTGGGCCTATTGGCTATACTTTCTGACCTTCTGCGGGAGTACCGCAGGGCTGCGTATGTTAAGAAAGTCAGACTTAGAGCTTTTGCCAAGTTTGACTGACAACACCGGCATTGAGGCCACACAACCATGCACCATGTGTCTACACAGGAGCCATGTTTTCAGTCATCCATCCCATCCACACCTGACAGGAGAGGCAGCCTACACCAGCCACGTACCTGTTCATGTTTCACTCGTGTCCTCACTACCTGAAGCATCTTTTTAAGCTTTACATCTTTTTTTCTTCTGCTTTACAGACACAGCCACAGAGCCGTATGTGTCTGGTTCTAAGGGCTGCCAAAATGCAGGTGACCTGCACGATGTTGTTTTCAGTCTGAATGTTCACTAAATGTATGTCAAGGTGTTAAAAAAGCAGAGGACGCCTATTTCACACCTGGAGCTTTTTGTGCTTTTCCTATGGCAGCCCTGAGGACATCTTCATCAATATGCTGCAAATTTTCACAACACAGTGGAAGCATTTTCAGGGGACACTACAAAGTAATGAACCTAAATGGGACGCACTTGTTTAATGCTTTGTGAACGACAAACGTGCATGGATGTAGTATAATACATCAACGTAAGTGTGTCCCAGCCAGATTTTGAAACTGAACCTTAAAATGAGCTGTCAGGACTTCTGTAACTTTGTGATGTCACAACAAAGCAGTCACCGCCCTCAGCCATGCCCCAAACCCCGCCCACCTGGACCCACCATCCAACCTCACAGGATCTGGTTTCTCTGATCATTTGGTTTCTCTCACACTGACTGTGTGTTCGTTACTTGTCTGCTACTGCCCGCTCTATCTTTCTACACAAAGTTTGCAGCCTATTTCTTTTCATTCTAAATTAATTTCTGATTTATTCTTGACGGAAAATGTCACTAAAATGCCACTGTCTCCACATGCAGCTGTTTAGAAATTTATATGTATTTTTTCATGTCTGTAACATATTCAAATTCAGCCTAGACATAGACAACTTGTCTATGTCAAGTCTCAGTTTTGTGTAATATTGCTGGTATGATGTCAATATGATTGTCAACAGGTCTTTTCTGTCTATTGTTGCTGGGATGTGCATTACGTGTGAAAAATAGGCAAGACGCTGAAAATCAACATCACGCATTCCGCAAGGCATGAGGAAAAGTGTAAAATTAGGGACCTTGAAGAGCATCTCATTTAGTAAAGGATATCAGCTGGTATATTTGATGTGCTTGTACTGGATGTTATTTTCAATAAAAAGCAGTTGCTGGTGTGTCCTCCTGACAATGCAATAAACTTGGCACGGTTTCAGGCCTCAGAGTGCCAAACACTGGGTGTTAAACTGAGTTCAATTTTAGAAAAAGAGTTTGCGCTTCAAAGAGGCTTCCAGTGAATCGCATGGCAGCAGCAGGAGCATTGACGCTCTCCACAAGCATCTGCTAGTGCTGTGTGAGATCAAAGCCAAGCGGTTGCTGGACACTGAGCCTCACATAGCACTTGAATGGAGGAGGAGGCTGGGACTGATAAATAATGGAGGCGAGAACAGAGCACCTTCTGGTTCACAGGCACTTCATGCCCAGTGTCTGGCAGCTCCGAGCGGCGCCCAGGTGGAGACGTGTGAGATGCTAAGGACGAGATGTGAAGCGGTGGCGGACGAGAACGAGTATACTCAGCTGACCTCGTCATGTCTGCGGTTCAAAATGGACCAAAACTGCAGCAAATAAAAGCTCAAACCAGAGGTGTTATTTCCACAGCGGTGTTAACGGGCTGCTGGGGGCTGTAGTCACAGGCTGTAACATGGAGCAGCTAATCTGATATTTATATTTGTATACAAGTTCATGAACAGTCAGCGTCCAACCGTAGCTGCACTGGGACTCTGTGCTCACCACCTGAGTCCTTGCTATGGTTTTGTTTTTTACCTGTTCATGAACTTGACATTACAGTGAAAAAAGCAGACAGTCAATAAAAGAAGGATGCATCTCTCTCTCTCTCTCTCTCTCTCTCTCTTCAGATACTCAGATACTCACAGGTTATTTACAGGTGAACAAACATTATTTAACAGTTACACTACATTTCTATTAAAGGGCTTTATGAGCGGTTGACGTGCCTGTGTATGTGTGGTTCTGCAGTGGCTTCACTGTAACGTGTGCTTGAATGCCTACATGTGCTAACCAGCCTGTGCTAATATGTGTCATTTTAAATTTGGCATGTTCAAGGGTATTTCCATGTACATGTGTTGACCTGTGCATAAACGTGTGTCTGTTTGTGTTTTCAAATGTGTGTGTCCGTGTTTAATATCTAACGTCGGCATCATGACAACCATTCAAACCGTTGTCGACAAACAGCTCCCTCTCTAATTGGTTGGTTGCTGCTGACATCACGTTCTGAACGATGGCCACCGCTGCCTCGCGCAGATCCCGCTTCCTCACCTCCTCCTCCTCATCATCTTCCTCCTCCTCCCCCACCCTTGCTCCCTGTGCAC
Source organism: Trachinotus anak (assembly GCF_046630095.1). NCBI lineage: Eukaryota > Metazoa > Chordata > Actinopteri > Carangiformes > Carangidae > Trachinotus > Trachinotus anak. The sequence continues at coordinate 2,167,956 of NW_027273865.1, forward strand.
ATGACTGTGCACCATCATGACAACCTCCATTTTGTGGAGACTCTGCCTCCCCTCCCTCCTCCTCCTCCTCCCGCTCCTCCCTGCTAATGGCTAATGCTAGCTCAGGCTGTTGACAGCTGGCTTTCGTTTCTTTACTGGTATCGTTTGTTAGTGCTGGTACTCGATGTTGTTGTCTGTTGTTAGTATCTCCTTCTTTGCTGCTGCTGCTGCTGTTTTGTGGCTTGTCAGAGTCCTGGTCGGCGTGCTCTAACTCACCGCTGTTCACAGCCACCGTGGCGTTGATGATCTTGGCGTTGGCCTCCTCTTTTACTCCCCCTGTCTCCTTGCTCTTCTTCACGGGGCTGCTCCCCGTCGTCTTCTCCTCCTCCTGGTGATTGTGTGTGGCGTTCTCCTCTGCCACACCATTGGAGCAGCCATTCTCCCCGTTGGTCACCGGAGCCTCAGCTGGCGTCTTCTCCACCTCCTTGACGGCCTCTTCTCCGCTCTCCTCTGCCGGCGTTTTCTCAGATGCAGCTGCATCTTTGTCATTGGTCTCCTCGGTTGCAGTGGCAGCTTCATTGTCAGCACCTCCTTCCTCTGCTGCTTCTCCTCCCTCTCCTCCCTTTCCTCCCTCTCCTCCCTCTGCAGCCTCCTCCTCCTCCTTGGCGCCCTCACCCAGGTCCACACTGGTGGACTTGCCCTTGCGCAGGATGAAGTTCTTCAGGGAAACTGCACGGCCAAAATGCGAGCGCTTGGCCTTGGCCGACTTGCCATCTTTGCCGTCTTTGCCCTCCTCTGCTGCTCCTTCCTCACCTAGACCCAAGAAGAGAGTTCATGGTTAAAGCTTCTCTGTGAATGATCAGATTTTCATTGATTAGCTCTGGAGTATCTGGAGTATCTGCACTTCCCTCCTGCAGAATGACTGATCACAAAGGATTAAAATAAATTCATTCATTCATACAGTGTTTTTGATTTTCACAAGCACAAAATTTAAGATAGCTATATTTAATGCTGGCTTGATTAATCATTGACAACTAGGTGGAACTCCAGGTGGAAGTCTGAATTAAACCATTTGCAATGCAGAGACTATATATTTTCATCTGCTTTGAAGCCACTCTGGTGCACAGTCACCATCTCATTTGTGTTTTCTCTTCACATTCCTGTGTGCGTAGAGTGTAGAGTAATCTGCTCTGAATCTGGGTATTCTCCATTGAAAACCAGTAGGATGGAGCCTCATATTTGTTCTGTTTTGGGTTCTGTGTTTTTGTACCATTTTCTTCATGCAGCCAGGAGCAGAAAGTAACCTAAATTTAGTTTTCACTGTTGACTGAAGCTACAGTGTGATTTGAATTTCACATCAGACGTTGAATATTTCATTTGGGAGGATGTTCAATTACATTACCTCCTCCAGAGTTAGCAAGCCACTGACTTCTGTCTGCACTCCCTGGACAGGGAGCAAACATGCTGTCAGAGTCTGAGCCTGAGTTTTATAACGGCGTCCATGTAGAAGCACTGTCACACCGAACAACAAGCTTCCTTTGTTACACAAATGGATGTCTGTTGATTTCAAACTTCTGAACAGCTTCTTAAAACAATCATTGCTACCATGAGATAAAAAAAAGTCTTCAGGGATAAAAACTGGAAGGGATGGATACTAAAGTACCTGTAGAGCACTGTCCCCCAACTTCACGAGAAAAATGAGGGATGATTGATCGGGCAGGAAAGAAGATAAAGCAAAGCTCTGCCACTCAAATCTGGAGCCATTTTTTCGAGTTATTTTGTCTAACATTTGCACTTTTTGCAACATGTTGCAACATCATTTGACCTCCTTGGGCTTCAAACAGTCATTTAAATAAAACCATCTGAGAAATGTAAAGAGGATGACACTGATTTAGGGTCACAGTCCAAATTAGCTGGGTATCACTGAACTCCTTATACCTTAATCTCACCATTTAAAACAACACCTGGAAATTAATTTCTTGTCAAATGTCAAATTTACCTCAACGATAATGAAAGGTTTGAGGTGAGACGAGGATCTGGATTTAAACCTCATCATTATAACTTAAGCGTAATTGGGACAAACCTGCTGAATGTTTGATTCAGTGGTTTATTGGTTAGACTTGTATATATGTGTCATCTCACCTGAGGTGGCAGCTGCAGTTGCGTCCTCCTCCCCACTGGGGGCGCACTCTGCGTTGGCCCGTTTGGACTTGGGGATAACGCGCTTCTTGAAAGAGGTCCAGATCTCGTTGGCGTGTTGTGTCACCGTTCCACCTCCTGCTGCCGCTGCCTTCTCCTCCTCGCCTCCCTCCGCCTTCTCCGCCTTCTCCTCGCCTCCCTCTGTCTTCTCCTTTTCCTCGTCTCCTTCTGTCTTAGCCTCCTCTCCCCCCTCCTCTCCTCCTGCTGCTGCCTCCTCTGGCTTTGCGTTGTCAGCAGAGTCTTTGTCGGAGCTCTTGGCCTTGCCGCTAATACCAACCATGGACGGGTCCCTCTTCAGGCCCTGGAAGGTCCAGGAGCGTTTCAGCTTCCACCTCTTCTGCCCTGACTCCTTGGAGTCTAGCGTGGAGGAGTCCCCACCGCCTCCTTCTCCTCCCTCCGCTCCCTCCTCCTTCCCGTCCTCTCCTCCTCCTCCTCCACTCTTCTTGTGCGCCTTCTGCGCCATAAGCTTCTTGAAGGAGTGCCAGCGCTTCATGTGCTTGGTGGTGGCCGAGGAGCATGAGGCTTTCTGTTCTCCCTCTGCGCCTCCCTCCACTCCTCCTGCTGCTCCCCCCTCCTCTATGGTGGAGTCTGCAGTGGTGTTAAGTGCTTCAGGATCTTCCAGCCGGTCCAGGGACCTGGACCGGACTTTTATTTGTTTCTGGGGTTCTGCAGTGCCGTCCTTCTTCTCGGTGCTGCGATGGGAGAAGATCCTTGCCACGGGTTTCCTAATCAGATCTCGAACTGTGGATTTAGCCTCCCCTGGTTTGCCCTTCTCTGCTTTCTTCTCCTCTTCCTTCTCTCCATTTTCTGGAGCTTTCTCTATCGCTGCCTCTCCTTCTGCCCCTCCATCTGCTCCTCCTTCAGCTGCTGCAGCCTCCTCTCCTTTCTCTCCCTCTTTCTCTCCTCCCTCAGTTGCGTTCTCCTCTCCTCCTGCACCTGTGATCTGCTCTTTCTTCTTCCGTCCTCCCATCACCTTCCCCAGGCCGCTCTTGTTGAGGAACGAGTCCAGGAATGAGGTCTTGGGCTCAGCAGAGGAGGCATTTTCGGAGCTCTGAGGAGGTGCTACCTCCCCGCTTGCTGCTTCTCCTCCCTCTTCAGTTCCTTCAGGCGCTGCCGCTGCCGCTGTGTCATTATTCACAGTCTCTTTGTTATCGACCACCTCGCTGTTGACAGCAGTGCCATCTTTATCGACAACCTCGCTGTTGACAGTCTCTGAATTTGCGTTGGCATTCTTAGCCGGTTGCTCCGCCTCTGTTGGCTTACTCTCGGGGGTTTTCCCATCTTCCTGGACCACTGGTGCAGCGCTGGCCTCCGTCGCCGCCATTTTAGAAAGGGAAAACAAACAATAACAACAAAAAAAGTATTCCTTCCTTCCTTCCTTCCTTCCTGGACCTTCTTCCCTCCTCTTCCTCTCTCTCTCTGGTGTTTCGTTCCTCCCGCTGTGGTGGTGCTCTCAGGTCATGGAGAGCAGGGTGGAGAACAGTGGCAAGGAGAAAAGATACTCAGCATCCTACTAGTCCTCCAAACTCCTGTAGAGAAGAGAGAGACAGGGCGAGAGGGTGGCAGGGGTGAGGAAAGAGGGATGAGAAAACGGGCAGAGGGAGAGAGAGAGCACAGATGGTTGATAGTCTGAATCAACACCACAGACACTCAATTAGTCTGGTGTAGACTGTGCATTGAATTGCGAATGAAGTGTAACATAATAGAGAATCTCAGTGGGAAATGCGATGCAATTAAGATGTTTCCTAATCAGTCACACTTCCAATATTCACACCCTGTGTGATTTGATGTGGGACACACACGCCTCCTTTTCTTTTTAATTGAAATGGCAGAAGCTGGAGGTTTCAGGAGATGCAAAACATGCAGCAATAAGAAGGCCTGGGATCCTTAAAACTACTCAGTGTGTCAGTAGTTGGCTGTTTCAAAAGCAGATATTGACAGCTGTCCAGATATTTAAAATCATTTTCTGTTTGACAGTCTCATCCAGCTCGCTCAGGCATGTTATTTAAGGAACGTGGTGATGCATGTTGAATGTTGTATCCAAATGCCAGAAATTCAAGGTAAAGACTATAAACTCCACTGAAACAACACCAGGTTAAAACCTAGTATATGTCTGGACCGCCTGTGGTCCATGTGCGAAACTGGACGTGTTTGGAAACTGTTGGAGCTGCTGTAAACAGCTGACATCATTGCATCGTATTTCATCGTCATTCAGCCTAGTGTCAGCTGGTCTCAGCTCTTTATCTGTTTGTCACCTTCTCTCAGTGCTCACATATACAGTATTTTAATACAGCTGAAGGAGCATGGAGCTGATCTTCATAGAAATCTCATGATTTTATAACCTAGAGCTTTGTTCCTGTGTAAGTGGGACAGTGTTTCTTATTTGTTTACTTATGAATCAAAGATGTCGGGTCGTTCTGAACCGCTTTAACCCTGGTGGTTCTCTTCTTTGATAAAAAGTTAAAGTTTGTCCAAAACGTCTCTAGATTTGTGGTTGGTGCTCTTCTGAAAAAGGTCTCTACATCTGCAAATGCACTAAGTTGTGAACACTGTCAACGCCCCCTAATAGAAACTATTGAAGTGCCAGTTCATTTGAAAGAGGAACAGCCAGTGGGGAAACTCCAGCAATCAGCCGGCCAACCAAGTCAGTCAGTCAGTCAGTCAGTCAGTCAGTCAACCAGTCAGTCAGTCCATCAGTCAGTCCATCAGTCAGCCAGTCAGTCCATCAGTCAGTCGGTCAGTCTGTCTGTCTGTCGGTCAGTCAGTCAGTCTATCCGTCCATCCGTCCGTCCGTCCGTCCGTCCGTCCGTCCGTCAGTCAGTCAGTCAGTCAGTCATTCAGTCAGTCATGGACATGGTTATAGGGCTGACCCCGCAGCTAGTGAAGGTGAACCTCTGAAAACACTGAATCCTACATTTCCCATAAGGAATACGTTTGTAAGCTTTTGTTAAAAATGTGTCAGTCTCCAATGCTGGGAAAACCGTGATGACATCACTGTGACATCATCAATGTTATTTTTTCAGAATTGACAAAGATCCTCCAGAGCCACAGAGGACATCACACAGTTGTTTTCACAGGCTGAGTGGTAGCCTGCTCTTTTCCCCCTCTGCACCAACACAAACCTCGTGCTGGTTCTGGGGTGGTGCTTGTGCCAGTTTAGAGCTGGCTTCACCTGCGAACCTTTTAAGAACTGGTTTGCTTTTCTGTAGTGACTAGAGAGCTACTATAGAGCCACATCATTACATCACTGTATACATCTATATGCCAAGTCCAACAACAACAACAACAACAGCAGACTACATCATCTCTTTACAAGTGTTTTGCTTTGATTTCACATCCATAGAGAAGCTCTGATTTTTCTTTGTCTGGATAGGGCAGACTAGACGCTACACTAGCTCTGTTTTTTTAAAAGCAGCAGTAACAATCTTCTAGTTGGTCTTCTTGGCCATGATAATCCTATCCCCACCCCCTGACGTAATGGTTCTTGGTTCTAGACAAACAAAGCCGCTCTTGAGGAAAGAACTGGTTCTTTAGCTGCCGAAACGCAAGAACTGATTGACAGCATCGATGGGTTTGAACCTTGAACCGTGTTTGGGAGAAAATGATGCATTTGTTGGGGACTATTTCACATTTGGTGCTTCAGTGAGTATTTTTGGCAGCAGGATGGTGTGTGTGGGATTGAGTATAATAATAAGCAGTGTCCGTGTTCAATGTTATGAGGGAACATGTCAACCAGTGCAATAGTGTGGCTCATTGATAAGTTTTAATAGTTTTTGGACACAGTGGAGCTCTATGGCTCAGAGGAATCAGTATGTGTAGGAACAGCTTGTTGGTGTGGGTCCGCACATGGACTTTGTTTTCATAAGGAGAAATATGGAATAACACCAGACTTGTGCTTGGTTGTAACACCTGTAGAGAATTTAATGAATGAATCAGCAGATCAATGAATCACACGCTGTGAGTCACACACTGATGAGGAGTAGCCGACTTTCAGCAGAGAGAAACAGTGGAGAGTCCGGGCGTTTAGTGAACACACTCTCAGAGGAGAAGGTGCAAGAGTGAGTCAGACTGAAGGAGACAGAGAGACGCAGACAGAGGCACTCAGGTGGAGAGACAACCACACAGGGGAGATGAGAGGGGCGAGCGAGGCAGCAAAGCACATTCAGATAGGCAGAGAGAGCGAGGTGTAAACACATACATCACATGCTCCAGATAATCTCACTACGTTTGTTGCCACAACTGACTGACTGACTGACCAACTGGATGACTTGCTGGTTGACTGGCTGCCATATTGGCTCGCTGCAGTGCCTGGGAGACAGGATGGCTGACTGACTTACTGACTGACTGGGTGACTTACTCCTATTATCTCTTGACAGCTGACAAGCTTGGTGTCTGGCTGATTTACTGATTGTTTCACTGACAGACTGACGGGCTGGTTAGTATACTCAGTGACTTTGTTAACAGCACGGCCCTGTCGTGACAGACAAACAGTGTGTGAATGAAGTGCAAAGTATTTTTTATGAGACTGTTGGGGGAGTTCAGATTCCAGACTCTACTCAGAGGGTTCTGGTAAAACAAAAAAAAAAGGGTCCATCAACAAAGTTGAATCTGGATCAAGTTTTGCTGCAAAGTAATAAAACATCATCCTGCAAGGCACTGCACCGGCCAATCAAATACACAGAGGCACAACTGTTAACATGATTGGTGGATAGAAAGGTCATGGCCATGATAGTTTTCCCGAGCTGCACAATCCTGTACCAATGCATGTATTCTTTAAACCAGTGAAGTCCTGTCCTAACCCCCAGGGGTCCTTGAGAGGGTTTCTTTGGGTTCCCAAAAAAATGGGGAGTAATTTATTTTCACTATATTTTCATCTGTAAGTAGCACAATGACAGAGAGTTTGACTGTTTTGGTCAAACACTTTCTGTAATAAAACATCTGAAAGCAAAAATCTTATCAGATGAGGGTCTGTGGTCTAATTTGTGTCAGTTTAGGGTCCTTGATGGGAAAAATTCTGAGGACCACTGATTTAAACACAGGGTTGTTTTTGGTCCGGATGTATGTTGCTGTTTACGTGGCTGGCTGATTGGTGAGCTAATGTGAGGCAAAGTCGGATTCTCTGCTACAAGGAGGCACCGAATGTTTCAGCAGTTTGTTGTTGAACAGAAACATGTTTAATAAACTTTATCACCTACAAACTGCAACATGTGATCACTCTTACCTGCTGTTTTGTCACATTTTATTGGTTCCTTGCTAATATGGTTAAAAGCAGTGACCTAAAGAAATGGCTAATGCTTTGGCTGACAGGTTTACTGAGTGGTGATGTTGCTGTCAGGCTCCTGACCACATGGAGTTTCCTCCCACCTCACCATTGCACTTACTCTCTTGTTTACTACTCTGAGCTTTAAATCGCTGGTAGCCTGTTAGCTCTGACGGCTCAGCTCCTTTACTCTGCCTTCTAGTAGCCTAAAGATAGAAACGGATGTCTCCACCTAACACACAGGAGCAGCTACACACGTTTATCATCAGTGTTAGAATCAAAGTGTTGTTCAGCAGGTGCAGAAAACGTGCATCTCAGTGACTGTGCAAAGGCTGGTAGCTAAACTGTGCACAACACGCGCTTTTGGATTCCTGCAGTTTCTGTACATTAAATTTTTTTCTGCTGTAATTGAATAATTTATCCTCCACTGGACTTTGGACTGGACTCTGTGGTTCCACATACTCAACTAATGAGTTTGTGTTTGCAGTCTCAACAGATGATCAACAGCTTTCACTGGGGCAGCGATACGCTTGCTCAGACCATTTGGAAAGTCGCTTTAGCAGCTGAGTTTGGACAGAGATTACGGAGCTCTGGATCTAATATTCTGCTCATCAATAATTCAATCAATCTGATGTTAATCAACTGTTCCAGTTCTGTTCTGCTCTGGTTCATATCAATCCAACAATATCTGCTCTCGTCTTTTCTTTGCTGTGTTATTTGTCTGAAACTATGTGAAAGTTGTAAAAGTCTTTAAAATGCAGTCATTAGTCGGGACACATCGAATTGTTTGTTTCCGGGGCTCTGACCTGTTTCAAAGTGTGACTTCGCTCTGATTCAGCTGATGTGAAGTGTCTGAAGTGTTCACTGTCATTACATCAAGTCATGAGGGGGTAAAAATGTGAACAGACTTCAACCCTCAGTTTCCAGTTCTTCACCCACCCGAGTCAAACTCTCTGGAAGTCCACAGAGGGTCCACATGAGGCCCCTTCTGGACTTGTTGAATTGTGGTAGTGGGCAGCCCGAGTCCATTGCTGCACCAATATGCTCCAACCTGAGTGCTGGTCAGGTGTTCTCGCCCCCCACCCCCACCCCCACCCACCCACCCACACCTGTCCAACGTTTATAGTCATTAATCTAAGGATTAATCTAACAGTGATTCACTGAAGAAAAAAAGTCCTCAGCATAGTAGCTTTAAACAGGCGTTAAAATATGAATAAATGTGAGTTTGTTGCCACATGAGGCAGCGCTCCATTGTGGCTGCCTTTGTTTCAGTTTCTCTTTATTTTGGGTTGATTTTTTTCTTCTTCTTGGCGGGTGATTGCGCTGCTGCAGCAGCAGAGGAGCATTAGTGTGTTGGACGGTGGATTTGAGGCTGAAGCCCTGAGGTGTTGGAATGGCATCAGACAGAGGAGGACAACAAAATGGTGGGAGGGGTGGGAGGAAGAAGAAGGTGCTGAGGATGGACGGACGAGGAGGAGTGGTGCAGACATGAGCTGACTGTGAATCGTCTCTGTCTCTGCCGTTCGTTCTTCAGCTCTGTCTGTCTGTGTCACTGTCTGGTTTCTCCTCTCGTCTGGCTCCTTTCTGTTCATCTGTTTTCTTTTTCTTTCTCTCTCCATCTCTTTTTCTCTGTCTTGCTTTTCCTCTCGTCTGTTTTTCTCTGTTTCTTTATTTGCCTCGCTTACCTTTGTTTCTGTTTCGTTTGACGTCCCTTGTCTGGCTCTGCTTCCACCTGTCTCTCTGCCTCTTTCATTGTCCTTTATTCCTCTCACTCTTTCTTTCTTTTCTTGTCTGTCTGCTTCTTTTTGTCTTTTGCGTTGTCCTATGTTCTGCATTTATTGTCTTGCTCTAATTCCTGATCTGTCTATCTTTCTGTATATCTCTGTTTCTTCCTGTCCATCTGTCTGTCTGTCTGTCCGTCCATCCGTCTGTCTGACTCTCTTCAGCCCAAATCTCATCTCTTTTCCAGACTGAGCATCTGTTTCCTTCACCTCACTATGGAGTCAAATTTTAAAAAGAACAGACAAGGTCACACACCATGTCACCAACATAAAACAGGTTAAAAGATGCCAGAAGGTCCTCAGCCGATTTAAACTGTTGAAGGAGCTGCTCTTCTGTGGGTCAGTCACATTTACTGTGGCACAAACTGGATTTTCTCTCCCCTTGATAAATTCTACAGTTCCTTTTTGTATGAAATCTGGTTATAGAAAAAAAAACCTGTGGTTTTTGTATGATGTATGACCCATTTGGTGGTTGACCCCCTCATTCACTGGTGCAGCAGCAAAGGCTGCATCCACACCAACACATTTTCATTTTAAAACGAAAACCATCTCCGTCCAGACGAGTGTTCTAGCTCCGTAACACACATCACTTGACCATTCACATACACTGGGCACGTGTGTGCCAATGTAAACAGGAAGAAGATTGTCTACTCTGCAGTTGGTTAGTTGCAGAAAATAATATCAACAAGCAACAGCAAAGACAGTTGTAGAGTTCAAGTCCAGAACTGAACTGAACAACAGCTGCTGCAAAGACAACAAGGTCAGTAACACTTTCATTCATTAGCCATGTTGTTTCACCACTGGTAGTCCAGGCTGATGAGAGCCAAAGAGCTTTGGTGTCTGTGTCATTGTTTCCAAAAGTCTCAGTTTCTGTCTACACAGTTTTCAAACTAAAATGTCCCTAAAATGGGGATATTAGGCACATTTTACTTTAAAAACTCCAGAGTAGTGTGGATGCCAGGAGTAAACGTAGCAAAAGTGATGTGCCAGTGCAGATGGACTGTGACACAATAGTCCTTGTTTTCCCACAACAAACAAAGACAGCCACTGTCCAATCAGATCGTAACATGTAAACCACATGGTCAGTATGTGTACAACACAGCTTGAGTGAGAGACAAGAGACTGTCTGTCACTTTCCCCCCACCCTGACCATGTTCCTGTATGACACTGCACTTCCAAAGTTTAACACCTCACATACTCTACTTCCAAACAGGGACGACCACTTAGCAGCATATAAGCATCATTCTGGGAACAATGCCAGCCAGCATACGGGATGGCTGTGCTGTAAATGCAATACCTGGAAAACACACAAAGAAAACAGCACCTACAAGTAAGACACTGTCTGCAGCCAGACCAAGAGTTAACATTACAGCAGCTTCCATTTTGTGCTACTGGTGCTGCTGTCCTTTAGTTTCCTTCAGCTGGTGCAGGTTGGATGTGTCAAGGGGGGAAAAGCTGCGTCAGGTGGAGAATCTGTACCTCAATGAGCAACACATCTGAACCTCACAATCAGAGCTAATCTCTCCGCTACAGTCGAATATAATATATAAAACCTTGTCACTTCTCTTCACAGATTTACTCTGTTTATCTTAGTAAGTTGTTAAGTTTTGAGGGCAAACAGCTTCTGATGCAGAAAACTGTCATTAAGTGAGAGGCTCCTGGGTTTATTTCTAGCTGCATGTGTTTTCACTCTGTGATGACAATCTAATCCCCCCGGATGCCTGTTAATGCAGCTATAATGGGGGTCAATGGGGAAGTGGCAGAGTGGCCAATCATTGCTTCCCACTTCACACTGCGATAATAGCCTTCCTCTTCACACCTTCCTGCTATCAACGTGGACTCAAAATCCTCAGCCACTGCATTCACACACAAACGCACAGCTCAGGCTCCTCACTTTAACCCTTTGTGGTGCAGATTGAGTTTTTCGGGGCTGAGTATGGAGACTGGGAGGTGCAGCATTGTGTTCTCGCTGTGGGAAGGTGATAGAGTTTGGGCTGTTTGAAGGGTTAGAAACATTTTGCCTTAAGATCTTAGTAGACAGACCAGGTTTTACGCTGCTATGGTAGAAATCAGGGGGAAGTTACAACATTCCATCATTTCTGCTGATAAGTTATTTGTCTCAGTTTCTCATTTAATGGCTCACTGACTGATTTTGACTCCAATCATTCCTCAGATTTCTAATTTATGCTCTTGATATTTTGTTTGCATATCCTTCAGTTTCCTAATTTCTTTCCTCAATTTAAGAATGTCTACATTTGAAGTTGTAATTAGTGGCCTCCATTTGCTTTACTGCTCCCTTCCTCCTCTCCTGGACAAGAACGGTCAAATATATCACATGATATCGTGTGAACACAATCTGTATCAGGGACTGTGTGGATTATTAAAACCAGAGAGTGGTAAGAGGACACTGAACTCAAAAATGTCTGACTTTGGATGATTTACAAAGCGTTTTGTTTTCTCAGCAATACCAGCCAGGCAAGTAGGCTGTAGATTTCCAACGCTCTTTTTTGCATGAATCACTTCTTAATAAAATCTGATGCTGGGCTATTAAAGATGAGAGTGCAAAAGAAAGTGTACCTGTTATATACTGCAATCATTCTCTCTCTCCCTGCAAGAAGAAGAGGCTTTTCTGTAGTTCCTACTTTTTCCCCCGGGTCTCAGCTACTGATGCTGTCCCAATACTTTTTTTTTCTTTTACTGCAAACCAACTAACTCTTAATTAAGTTTTGGATCAAACTGAATAGCTGCCAGTGTTTCAAACTCTAACAGAACCCACAAACCGCATTTCCAGGAAAAAAACAAAAAAACAGCTGCATCAAACTGTCAATCACCCAGTTTGTCAGCGCGATGGTGACGCACAGCGCCTCCACGGTGACTGCACACACAGCGGCCAAACTTCCTGCTTTCTAAAATGATGTTTATTCAGTTTGGCATTTGCAAATTTTAAAACTTGGTGACAGAAAAATACAAAAGACCAGATCACATTTTTTTCAGGTTCTTACATTGCTGTACAACTTCTATATTACTGGGCCAAAAATTGATCCTGGTGAAGTGTTTTACTACCAAGGTCATCCTCATGCTTTCATTTAATTTAATTTGATTTAAGTGTGAGCACAGAAAAACACTGATTTGACAGGAAAGAAAGTGAAAGAAAGAATCACAATAATATACTTGAAGCTGACTTATAAATCATTTAAAACTATATCTGAAAAGGGCACTGGATGATTTGAGCCTTTTGAAGCCTTTGTTTTTAAGAAAGGGTTTATATGCTGTAGTGGTAATGACACAGAAAGAGCCTGAATGTATGGAAATACCACTGAAGGTGACATTTCAGGTGATGTATGGAGTTATACTTTTGAAATATGGAGTCATGAACACCAAGCGTCTGCAGCATTTTGTAATAAAAAACATCAGTCATGTTAAATGAAACCAGGCCTGGAGGAAAACTGCTCCAGTCCGGTCAGAGCGTTCACACTTTAACATTTCAGTCACGAAGCTGATGGAGTTATGGTGATAAAGAGCTGCCGCCTCACTCCAGGACACGGAGGCTGGACACAGTCGCTGCTGTGGGAATTGAACCTGTGACCTCACGGACGGAGGCTACATGGAGCGGAGCAAGTCACATTCATTTGTAAGGTTTGTAAATGGAGCAGCTTTTAATCAGGTGTTTCACAGCAGCCAGACAGCGATCCTGTGACCAGATGAGAGATTACACCAGAGAGACGATCTGAGCGAAGTGTGCTTCCCAGGACCACAACGCTTTAATTAGCAAGACGCACTGAATGTGACAGAATCCGACTCTAATTGAGACACACTGGAGGAAGCTAAATGTGTTGTGCAGAAAATTGATGTGACAAAATCATTTTTAAACACAAAATGCGTTGAAATTCAATTAAAATGTTTGGTAAAGTCTTATACATATCAGCATAAAGAAGTCAGCCTGGTGTATCAGGGCCCAGGGTGGTTCTGAAGGGTTCAGAGCCTGTCCTCCTGTTAAAAACCAACCCACAGGTCGTCTGACAGCAGGTTATTATGACCCCTAGTTAGGTTTTGTTGCTAGGCGACATCTAGTGGTTGTAGTAATGGTGACAGGAGCAAAGGGAAAAGTGCGGTGACGTAGTTTATAGAGCGACAAAGTCCACGTCAGGAGGAGGTTGGGATGGATGGATGAATATGACACAGGAGAGCGGTGTTCGATTCCCATGTGACAGTAGCAGTTTATGTTGTTTTTCTATGTGTTATTTCAGGAGACACTGGTATGGGTCATATTAGAGGGTTGTTTGTTGTTCAGGTTGGAGGACTGGTTGAGGACCTGTTGAGGACCCGTTGAGGACCCGTTGAGGACCTGTTGAGGACTGGTTGAGGTTCTGTTGAGGACTGGTTGAGGACTGGTTTAGGGTTCAGCATGCTCAGGTTTAAATGCAAACATGTTGTAACTGTCCGTTTTAGGAAAGTTTAAACATTTGTTACACACAGTTATGTTGATTCAGTTGTTGGAAAGATGAGGGTGTTTCAAGAGCTGACGTGTCATTCGATGCTTTAACAGCATCTGAACGTCCCTTTAGGACAACGGCTTCACAGTCAGTTTATGGAACATTCTGCAATAACCAACCCACCAGGGTGTGAAATCAATCTCAAACTCTCAGTTTTCACCCTGCAACTGAATGTGAAAACTTGAATGACTTCAAGGAGAGACTGTCCAAACGTATGCAGACTACAAAGACACACAAATGACAGATTCCTTGCAGAGAGATCGTGTAGGCGGTGGGACACAGCCTGGGGGAGGCCATGACTGCAGGCTTTACACTTCACCTTCAGGTGTTGGTTAACACTTCAGACATGGTTGTACAAACTAGTCTGCTTGAAGCACACTGTTACATTCACCACATCACCACTAGATCAGTAAACCTGTAAACTGAACAAATGGGCTGTTCTGTCAGCTACAGTTTTGTTGATTCTTTTTGATACAGAAATACACATGAAGCCAGAAAACACATGAGCAGTAGTAAGTTGGCTTTTTAGACATGTTGTTATCTGACATGGATTTTTATAACCTGTATCACCAGTTTCTCTGACCTACAGCAGCTGGTGTCAGCAGGCTCTATTCTATTGCCACTTTCAGAATGAAAATGTCTGGTTGTGCGTATATTTTTTGGCAATCCAACAACATGAAGTTTGTTCTACAAAGACCAAATTTAAGACTTGAAGAGGTATTAAAATTTGGATTCAGCAGACCTGTGACTTTCACAATTTTATAAGGCCAGTGGATTTTTTTCATATTGCTAAATTTCTTAGCTTAACCTTTCTGTGGCTATTATTGTGAATATATAATATATAATCACATGCTTTTAGCTGCAACATGATGATGTTTTAATGCAGCAGTACTATTGTAGTGAGGAAATCAGTTGCTGTGGCTTGATTTAATTCAGATCTGATTGCTCCACTTTGGTCATACTGGAGGAATAAGACAGACCGTCCTGACTCTGGCACAGTGGTCATGACACATTTGGTCGTTTCAGTTTAGCTCCAGTGGCTGAGGACTGCAATCTGACTTAAGATCAGCAGAGATATCACATTTGACAATGAGGAGACAAACTGACAAAAATCCAGCTTACTGTTACATCCGCACACTTCAGTCATATTTCTTCTGCTTCGGATAAAAAGAGTCTGTTGATGCTGTAAGCATTCCTGAAGAAATTGAAACCAAAGCCTCCTTTACTTTTATAGCCGCACAACAAAATCCCAGATCCAAATCACTATCAAAATCTAATCAATTGTTCTCTGGCTCAAGACCAAAGTGTCTGCAAAACATCAGAGAGAGAGAAATCCTCCTCTTAGACGGACAAACTGAGCCTCCAACAGCTCCTGCTGACGTAGTTCACATCAGTTGAGATTCTCCACCTGCTGCAGTTTCATTTGGAGAACTGAATCTCCCATCCAATGGTGACACACACACACACACACACACACACACACAGCAGCTGTCTGTGTAATGATATCCGCTGAAATACGTTCTGCAATGTTGTCTCTCCATCTTACAGCATCAACATCTCCTCTGAAGCTGCTTTTACCTCCAACTGTTCACAACAAACAAATGAGGGACATGTTTCCAACAAATAGTTTGAAGCTCTGAAAACTCTAAGAGTTATTAGAAATGATAATAACTCGAAGATATAAGAAAGGATGGAGGCTTTTCTGGTGGCCTGACCTGCAGGTTGTCCAACAGGTGACATTATCATGATTTCTGACAGGACAGCAAAGTACCACACAGTCAATCCAAACTTCCTTCACTGGGGCAGATGTGAAGCATCCAGTCGACTAATGAGGTTTGTTAGATGTATCTAAACCTGATTCTTTGACTGCCTTGATCACCCGATAAAGACTAATTACATCCCTGCTTCTCGGTACTGTAGAATTTATCCCTGCTGGCTACCATTCAAAGTCTGACTGTAGGCCAATCAGATCGAAGCAAAACTAATGTGCTGTATCAAAGAGGCTCGTCTGACTGGCTGCTCCGCACAAAGCAGCAGCATCTGATTGATCCAGGAAATGGTTTCTCAGTGGACACAGAAGATGAGTTTACAGAGAAAACACCTGTGTAAAACTGGTGAGGCAGTTTTTGGTGGGGAAAGAGGTTCATTACAAACTCACTGTTCTGGAGGTGAAGTTGAAATCTGAAGCTGGTGAGTTTTGATTTGATGATAAGAAACTCTGAAGACTGCATCCTCAGTCTCTTTAAGAGCTGTGACTAACTATTAGTTTCCTTATCTAATAATCTGATGCTTATTTTTTCATATATCTTTCGGTCTCTTATATTAGCATTGAATTGTTTTGTTAATTAATTAAATAGTTCAATAGCTGAATTTCTTTGGGGTTTTGGACATTTGAGGGTTTTGAGAGGGATTTTTCTGTATTTCCAGACAATTTGAATGAAACAACTAATGGATTAAGAACCTGATTGTAGCTTGCAGTCCCATCAATTATCAGGAAATAATAAAAGCACACCTCCATTAAAACTGCTCAGATGTCAAGGTGATATCTTTTTTATCTTTTTTGTCTGACCAACAAAACCCAAAGATATTCAGTTTACAATTATATTAATCAGAGAAAAGCAGCACATTTTCATACTCAATAAGCTGCAGAATGTTTGACAGTTTTCTTCAGTTATCAAAAAAGTTGTCGATCTCTCAATCAACTTATCTTTTTGGCACCAGTCTCCGTCACAGAACTGCTTCGCCTTCAACCCAGACAAAGAAGGCTGTTTGTTTGCGCTCCTCTCATTTTTACCACACATTAAAAAGAAAAAAAAACAATGTTTACACTGATTTCATCAGATGTGAGACGCCCAAACTGGACTGTGAAGTGTTGACATGGAGAGAGGATGTGCAAGCCTTGCGTGGTGTGATCTGCCTTGGTGAGCTTCAGCCAGATAAACTGGTGTTGTTGTTGTTGCTGTGGATTAAAGCCTGGTGCATTCCTACAGCAGATTGCCCTCGGAGGGAACGGACAGGCCTTTTAGTGTAAAGGTATTAAACCCAGGTCTAATCCAGAGCTAGGAGAGCAGCCAATTTAAACTGGATTCAGCCCACAGGCCAACACATCACTCAGCCTCTCAGTCTGTAGTGGATCTGAGAGTCACACTCCACGTCCACCACTTCCCTTTATGTTTACATATCATATTCAGTGATTTAAGGAACAAGCCTGGTGATCTTAATGTCAATAATTCCCATGAAATAATTAAAACCAAATTTGAATGTATCCTGTGTGTGAATCACAGCCTGATGTCTCTTCTTCCCTCTGAGCTTAAAACACATCACTGAGCCACACTGTTACACCAGGCGACATGTTCCTTCATCACCATGAACACACACACACTATAGTTTATTTTGACTCGATACACATGTATATGATGATGCTGCCATGGCCACACAGATGCAGAAAGCATAATTTAAGCCTTTACACAACTGGGTGTCAGTTTCAGGGGCTGTTTCAGAAAAAAAAAGCAGTGACTTCGTTTGAGAGCATTAACTCTGCAATAGAAAATAAATGCTGGTGTGTAAATCAATATATATGTTCAAAATTTAAGTGTCGAACTGCTACAGTTACGTGATTCATTGACAAGTCGATCAATTTCAATTTTATCTGTTTAGCTCCAAATCATAATATTCATTATCTCAAGGCACTTTACAGGCACTTTATTATAGAGAGAAACCCAACAGTCCCCCCCCCCCCCAAAAAAAGCAGGTCTACGATCTATATTAATACTTTGAAAGTATCAAAAAAGGTCTGTTAAGTTATAAAGCTCCAAAGACCACGGAGAAGAAAGTTGTTCTCTCCCACAGAAAACACTGTTTCTGAGACGTCTCGTTTGTATTCCTGGCAGGAGTGCTACAGGAACGAGTGGGTTTTTGGTTAGATGGCTGAAATAAGGTCTCTGGTTAACACAAGCTCAAGGCATTTTCATTTTTCATTCTACGACATTAAATACATCAGTAAATACTCCAGTCGAACTTTTACACATTAGTTTTATGGTTGCTCACAACTGGCCAAATGAGACTTTTAAGAGGAAAGGCTTTTGTAGAAGATATCAGAGTTAAATCAGACTATAAATTGGAAATTTAGTGGTGGTGACATTGAGGTTTTGTGACCATAATGTAGCTTGTTTATAGCCTAATGTTAGCTTTTTGTATTTAGTCTTCATTTATGAGGATTATCCTGCTGAACAAAAGGTGTCCGTATCATAAACTGATGATTGTTGCAGTTTGTTTTCTGCAATAATCCAAAAGCTAATGAAAAAATCCAAGTGGCTTTTAGTTGAGGGAACGTGGCTGATGCTAAAGTTGGCTACAAGAATACGTGCTCCATGCCAGCCTGAGGGCAAGTTTGGCACACCCTCAAACAAAGCTAGTGTTTTTTGTTTTTGAGATAAATAAAGACTCTGATTGTACTGTGAGTCATTCAAAGCTACTCTTATGGAGTCCCTGAAGAAAAATATGGAGCTGGAATTGAGCATAATGGCTCAAAAAGTGTCAATCTGAAAGACTTCAGTCCTGGTTGATTTGGTGACACCTGTGGTTGTCACTTTAATGAAGAAAATGACTCTTGTCTTGTTTTGTAGAGACATTTTTGACCAACGATAGCAGTAAATGCTAAGTGTACTGACACATTCCATTTCCTGTGACTTCTACATAATAAAGGTCAACTTGTGTTTCACCAGTTAAATGATTTAAATGTGTAGCTGCAGCAGGAAATGTTGGGTTTGCATGAGCAGCAACTGAATACAGCTTTTTCTTCTAGGAATGTCTTGACACCCAGGTCATAATACTGCAAATATCTAAATATTGTAATACTTTCATCACTTTTATCATCGCCTTTGTGTTATGTCCTGCAGTGATGGATAGTTACTTAACAGACATTTATTTGAATGAAAATCTTTGAGATTGCCACTTTAAATGAACAAAACAAACTTTTTTGTGACATTTTATAAACTAGATGGCGAATTGGTGAATTATATTGTAAAGAACTGTTTGTTGCAACCCTAAACATGTACAGTAAAAATGGCTCAATACCCAGTGAATCAGAGTCAGACGTTCTCTGTGATCTTCTTTTAGTAGTGTTACAAGTTGCTGTTCCTCATGGAGACTTAACAGTGTGTGTGTATGTGTGTGTGTGTGTGATCAGTTTTTAATCCACAGACAGTAGTAAATTCTTTTCTCAATATCTGCCTCAAAGCCACTTGTCCTCTTTGCAGCTCTTGAACAGTTTGAGCTGAATTGAAGGTTTTTTATTCACGGTTGTGCCCTCATTACCATGCAGACCTATATTTTCAAAATACAATTCTCTAATTATCCCTGCTGTCGTAGTTTTGCATCAGGGGCAGGGGCGGGAGGGGGTGCTCTGGAAAAGCTTTCATGTGCAACGCTGTTAGGGTCCATTTATTTTCAACTCAGTTCCTTCAACAAAAAAAATGGTGGGCAAGATTTCTGTGTGCTGGTTCACAACAGAGTGTTTGCTCCTGATTATTCAGGGGAAGACAGAAAGATGAAGCTTTGCATTTTTGAAAGGAAGAAGAATTTCTGTGGTACAATACAAGCGTACAACAGAGATCACCTTGAAAAAAACCCAAAACAAGACAAAAACCAATTAACAGATTTTAACTTTGAGCTTCTTTAGAGGCCCACTGAGTCCGTCTTTTGGCCCTACAAGTTACTGTGTCAAACAGTTTGACCTATAAATGAAAACAGTCTGTCTCATGATTAAATTTCACCTCCATTTTAATGGTTGGTCAGTCAACAGGCATATTGCCGTGGAAATTGGTACAGATATATCAGGCCTTTAGAAGATACATTCTGTCACCAGCAGATCAAATTTTGTCACTTAATCAGTGAAATGTCTGACATCTGCTCACAGAATTGACACAACATTTGCACAGACATTCATGGATCCCACAGGGCAAATCCTCCTGATTGTGATGATCCTCTGGTTTTTCATTTTGTACCATCATCGTGTCAAAATTACAATTTTTATCTTTTAAAAAATGGGTACCTGCGAAACTACTGACACTCCCATCAGCCCCAGCTCAATCTTGTGCTTTGTGCTAATTAGCAAAAGTTAGCATGCTAATAGACTAAACAAAGCTGGTGAACCTAGTATACATTATACCAGCTAAACATCAACATGTTAGCATGCTGACATTAGCATGTAGCTCCACTGTGCCTGACTACAGCCTCACAGAGCCACTAGCATGACTTTAGACACTTAGTCCTGTTATAAATACATTTATAAACATAACAAAACTGAACAACTCTCAAAATCACCATATTAATCCACATATGTTTCTAATATGCAATTATGCCACACATGAAATTGCTAATTGTTGTTTCCAGATTCACAGCAGTCAGAAACAGTGACTGTCAGCAATCAGTGTGTAAAGATTTGTAAGTGTAATTAAAGCTCAAAGACCAAGAAGTGGTGACAAGAACTAGTCAAAGTAACAAGTCAAAAGCTACTTAGCTACGTGTAGCTCTTCATGGATAGAAGATAACTGTCCCACACTGAAAAATAAAATCACTGTGAAAGACTGCCGCTGTTTGAAAAAGGTTTGGAAACCACTGATCTAAAAGTGAGTTGTGTATTTTAATGGCCCTTTTGTTTAAATCTTTAACTTGCTGCTACTGCTGCAGGACTTCAATAAACACCTCCACCACCCTCCATGCTGATGTGTCCTTGAGCAAAACCTGAAACCTGCAGGTTGGAGTACTGCTCTGCAGCTGACCTTCACCTCTGACCCTTGACCTCTGAGAGCAAATGGTCAAGTGGAAAGAGGATTTCCCTGCAGGGAGCAATAATGTTTCAAATTACATGACACTTGATTTAAGCCTGTTAAATCCATCAGAGGGCTCAGGAGAGGCTGCACGCAAAGCTCTCACATAGGTTTACATGTGAAGAAGATATGTGGTAAACACACAGAGAGCAGCTGAGAGCATCAGCCACGCATCTTCACAGCATGAAGAAATCTGATCAAATCAAATATGACTGGGTCCTTGCTGTAGTCTGAATATATAGAAATAAGGTTTCTGCTGCTTTAGTTGTCAGACTTAATGTGACTGTAGTAAACTGCTAAACTAAGAAACAGGCAAACCTGCTCAAAACGTATTACTCCCAAAAATCATTCATTTAAGTTACCTTTCCCACGTCCACAGACAATCTCTGTGATGTACATGAACCATACATCTGTGAACACATCTGCCTATGCAGAAACCCACTGTAGAAAAATAGGCTCAAGTGCACATCCACTGTTTGTGTCTGCATGCATATTGGAGAGTATCCTGCACGTGCATTCACTCACTCAGTAGCAGCAACAATGATCACTGTAGATATAATGGCAACAGAGTTTCCAAAGCCAAAAACGTGAAGGAAAAACATGCTAAAAATACACCACATCAGCTTTGTGCACGTGCAAAAAAAAAAAATACTTGTTACCACATAAACCCACCACAACTGGTGTTGCTCCTATACTGTGCATTAAAAAGTGTGTGGTCGCCCATGGGAAAGCCATGTTTCAGTCTGTGGCCACAGCCATCACAGCCACAGGAAGCCAGTTGGGGTCTTTTAACCAATCAGACCCACTGTTTGATCAAAGATCAAGAACTCAATGCCAACGCCTGTGTGGCCAGATCATACATCAGATGTTCAAATCATTGTAGTATTGTAATCACAGTGTCTTGTTATGACCTTGGTTTTGCTTTAGTTTCAGAGAAATCTGACTTCTGTGAGGTCAAAGCTGTTGGACTGATTGTGAGACCCTCAGCCATGAAAAACCAGCAAAACCTGGATTCAAAATAAATTTCTATGCCCACTGTGTGCTTCTGCAACTTTGAACTGTCTGCTGTTTAACAGGACGAATTATACTTTAACCACCTATTCTCTCTATTAAAAATGAACTCAAATGGGTGTTACAGTAATAGAAAGCGGATTTATTAGTTTGTCAGTCAACTGCAACAAGTATCAGAGGTCATAGTGTTCAGGCAGAGCAGGATCTAGCTGTCATGGGATCTTGTATAAGCTGAATACGATGAAATCAGAATATGGAGAGCTTTTTTTCAGTTGTACGCTTTTGTCAGTTTTTTAAAGATATTTTTGGGGCATTTCGCCTTTTTTTTGATAGGACAGTAGAGAGTGACAGGAAAGGGGGAGAGAGAGAGGGAATGATATGCAGGAAAGAGTCGGGCCAGTCAGGAGTCAAACTGGCAACTTGCCTGCTGAGAGCGTCTGTGCTCGTGTGGTACGCGTCCTAACCACTCGGCTATTGGGTCGCCCCCTCTTGTCGGTTTTTAATAGAAAGCTGAAGCACAACACAGATGATGAAAGCAAGGACCTCTGAGTCTCACACAGTCTTCTTCCTCCAGGAACAAACTCACTATTGGCTAGAAAATGAAATATTATTTTTTCCTCAAGTAGATGCAGAGTGCTTCAGTACACTGTCTCTCTTTGATGGGCGTGATAAGAATAAAAATGTTAAGCACTTGATGGCTGTTATAGAAGAATCTATGTTGGCTGTCAGTACTGCTCCCAGACCTGACAGATAACAGAGTACAGGCCAGCTGAGCCCACACACCTACAGACACTGTCTTTACATCAGCGCTCCAGCTGGGCAGGACAACCATCCTCGTCCTTCAACCTCTAAACGCGTTCATCTTCTAGCTGTGGGCTGATAGTAGCTTTGTATTGATTCCTTCAGGACACTGGGGGGACACATCTGAATGTGAAGGAAGAAGCAAAAGCTCAAAGCACAAAACTGTTTGGTTTGATTTTATGACTGTTACCAAGCTAATGACTATTTTCATTATTGATACAGCTGTTGATGATTGTTTCAATTAAACTTTGACATATATTAATGACCATAAATTTCCTGATTAACAACAACAGCCAAAATTATAATCACATAAAAGAGCAGCAATTCTTTGCATTTTTTCAGTTTTTTACGAACGTTCAGTGGTTTTATTTGGTAAACATCCAAAAACAATGAGGTCAGGTCAGATGAGAATATGCTATTTATCATCTAACTGCCTGATTAAGTTATCTTACAAGTTGATTCAGAAAAAAACATATGGGATATGAGATCTGGGACATCTGTGATATGAATTTACAGATGCAGGAGGGGTTTCACTGTTTGAAGAAAAAAAATCTGCTAAATTAGATTAGTGGCGTATTTCAGCTTTTTGTCTACATACTACATTACGTCCACATACAACACAACTGACCCAATTTTCATTGTAGAATTTGTTAAAATCAACTCAAAGCACAAGATATTCATAAATAGATACCAGAACTGATTCATTCTAGTGGCAATTTGTGCAAATATCTGACTGGATTTAAACTACAGGGTAATGGGCTACCTCAATATGCCAGCTAGGTCTGTAATGATGTGGCCAGGAGGGAAACAGTGGATTGTCCTCTCAAAATGGGTTTGTATAGTGACATAATTGCAGAGTGATAGTTGCATAAGTGTCAGGAAACATCTTTAGTTGGAGTATAAATTGGAGATCCATAGTTCCAACACTCAAACTGTCATCTCCTCTCAACCATTCATCTTAATTGTTAAAGCTTCCAGATGTTTTGCAATTCTTTGTCACAATTCAAGCTCATTTCTGTGGAACTGAAGCTGCAGGGATTGGCTGGATGTATGAGACTGTGGGCGACGAGCAGAGGAGATGCATCACTGACCAGATCTTTGAGCTGACTGAACCTCCACCATTCTCTGTTTCCAAAAATCCACCCTAATTCCCAATGTGCACCTTCTTTCTGTCTGTAATGGCTCAGTTTACCTGAACATCCACCCTTGGTTTCCACAGTCTTAAACCCAACAAATGTCAATTTTAGGCCTTTAACCTGTCTGTCCTCCAACATTCCAGTTACAAAATTAATCCTTTATTGAAACTCAAGACCCCAATTTAAATAAATTTTTAATTAAATTTTCTCCCAAACTACTCAGTTCAACCCAAATTTTATTTGCACAGCAACAAATCACAACATACAGTATCTCAAGGCACTTAACAGGTTAAGGTCAAGACCTCACAATATTATAGAGAGAAACCCAACAGTTTGCTCAATGAGCAGCACTTGGTGACAGTGGAGAGGAAAAAAGATTTTATATTTAAAGGTCCCATCCAGTCTAAAGGTAGATGTCCAAGCAGGTCTAGGTTCTATATTAATACTGTGAAAGTATCAAAGCCTCAGTCCACAGAGTGATGCACACAGCCTGTATTCAGACACTGAGCCTTAAAACCAGCCGTCAGGACTTCCGGAACTTTGTGATGCCCCAAGCTCCGCCCACCTGGACCTACCATCAAACCTTACAGGATTTGGTGTCTTTGAGTGTTTACCTGAAATCTATTATATTTTTATTGGATCACTCAGCAAACAGTCAGTGACTCAGAAGAGAGGCTGAGAGTCTCTCCGACCTGTTGTTACTAGAGCTCCAGAGAGAAGCCTGAGAGAGGAGATGTAAAACTACACTGAGATGGTTTTTGGTTCTCAAAACCACAAATATATCTTGTTATGGATATCAACACTTCAAATAAAACACTGGAACAGTGTAAAATATGGCACCTTTAACATATTTCAACTCATACACTATGTTGTATTTTACTACATCAGGATGACAGTAAAAACTTTCAAGCATGTGTCAGTGGTTCAGGTTCACACAGAATCCTGTTAGTCCCTAAACTCTCACCCAGATCAGCCCTTCTCTTGTTCTTACCAATCAACCAGCAGCTCATCCACCTCCATCTCACTATAGGCATTTCTCACAACATGCCGCCAGTTTAAAGGGACATTCTGTGTTTTCTTTTTTCTCCTCTCTGTCCATAGTGGCATCATTATAAGAGCCTATTATGGCGTTACAGAGGCCAGCTCACAGACTAAATGCCTTGTTTCTGTCCGCCATGGGAGCCTTCTATAGAGCCGCAACTCCCTCCTTCAACAGAGAGGCCCCTTCATCGCACTGCCCTCCTCCTCCTCCTCTGCCTCTCATCCTCCTCGCTCTCTTCACCCTCAGACACAGGCAGGCCTTTATCTGCCCATCATGTGCTCGCTCTCTTTTTCTCTTTTTTCTCCAGCCTGACCCTGTTTTCCACAGCGAACAGGCATGCCAGTTAGGATTTGGGGGGGGCAACACACACAGACACACACACATAGCAATGGGGAAAAGGCTGATTTGGAAAGCCAGCTAAATATTTTATCCATGGCCACGTTATCTGTCTGTGTAGCTTAATACCGATTTGATGTTATCTTCTAAGTCTTTCCAGCAGAGGTTTTTTTCAAATTTTATTTCCTGGTCAAATAATCTCTTCCTATCTGCTGTGCAGCTTCTGAACTGAGCATCTGAGTGCTGTTGTCTTTGCTAGCTGGAAGAGGTGTTGATGTTGGTGAAAACATGGACTATAATGTCCAGCCAATGATTATTAAGAGGCAAACAAAAAAAATTGAATATATGGCTGCAAACTATTATTTTCCATATTAAATAATCTGTTGATCATTATTTTTTCATGAAAAAAAAGAAGAAAATGCTGAAAACTTCTGTCACATCTTCCCAGAGCCCAAACCAACATCTTCATCCCTTGTTTGGACAACAGTTCAAAACAGATATAAAACAGGGAGAAGCAGCAAATCCTCAGTTTCAAAATCTGAAACCAGACTGATGACTATAACAATCAACTGATTATCAAAATTCAGACAAAAGTCAACTAATGATGTCATCACTATTCAAGTGTCTCTTCAGAGATGCAGAAGATAACGAAGATTTAAGCTGATAAAGTTGCATGTTCTTGTACTGTACACTGATAAAACTTGGATATTTTCTGTGTAAGACCTTCACCCAGATGTTTTCAGGCCTAGACACTGGTTTCCATCCATTTCCCTACAGCGTCAAAATCAACCTGAACTGGAAAAACCACCTGGAGCTGCACGACCCATCACAGCCAACATCATAATGTCTGTGTTTGATGTCAGCATTATGTTGCCGCTGTGTGGTAATGCAATCCAACCTGCTACGAAACAATGACATGCTGTATATCTGACAAAGAACAACAGCAGACATCACGCTCA
Organism: Trachinotus anak; assembly: GCF_046630095.1. NCBI lineage: Eukaryota > Metazoa > Chordata > Actinopteri > Carangiformes > Carangidae > Trachinotus > Trachinotus anak. The sequence continues at coordinate 2,193,783 of NW_027273865.1, forward strand.
CTGCTGGAGATTATTTAACACATTTTCTCAGCATATTGGAAAAAAAACACAGTGAGAAGTCAGTCTAAAAGCTGCATATGAAGTATCATATATGTCAGGTAAATTGCACCTCCTTCAGGCTGAAGGTAAAGAGGGCCACACGTCCCTGTGCACGTGTGCTGGGTGGACGACTGATGAACCTGCGTGGGAATGAGCTGAATTGTTTCTCCACGCTGTTTTATGTGTTTTATAGAATTTAAAGACCCTTGTGATGTGCATGTGATGAGAGGACTGGAGGAAACTGTACAGTACATGACTGAACAAGTTCCTCCTTGTCCTCCCACCGTGGACGCCATGTTCGATGTCTACGCGACCATCTTCCCCCAGCTGGTCGGCTGAGTTTTCGTGGTTAAGCTGGCGTGCATGTGGCCAACGCTGGACACACCCCCCTTCTCCACCCTCTCCTATTCTTCTATCACCTCTCACTTGGCTGACAGACCCAGAATCATCTCCATGTTTGTCCGGAAAACTGCAGACCCTCCTCCCTTTCCCTCCTTTTCCTCTAATTTGCCACCATTTATTCTCCTCCTGTCCTCCTTCACCTCCTCTAAATTCTGACTTCCTCTTTGTCTCTTCAGTTTGTCCATCCACCTCCATCTTTTACAGTCACTTCTTTACATGTCTGCTTTTCTCCTAAAGTTGTCTTGTCCTCTTTCACTCCTGCGTATATCAGTTCCTCTTTTTCCTTCATGTCTCCTTTTTCCCTCCTTTGTCTGATCTACTCTGTCCTCCACCGCCGTCTCCTTTGTTCCCTCATTTGTTTCCTCAGTCACTTGTCCACCGTCCTCTCTTGTCTCCTCTGTTCTTCTCTTTTCCTTACACCTCCTTATGCTTCTGTTTCCTTTGTTTGTCTGTTCTTTTTTTGTCTCTTGTCATGTCTCATTTCTCTTTTACCCTTTAATTTGTCCTGCCGTCCTCCCATTCTCAGTCTTTGTCCCTCTCTTGCTGCCACATTTCCCTCTCCTTTCTTTCCCTTTAAATCCATCATCCATCCTCTGCTCCTCATCATCCCTCTCCTGTCATGTCCGTCTTTACTCTCTCCTCCTCTCATCTCTCTTTCATTGTTCTAACATTATACTCCTCTCTTTTTCTCTAATTTGTCTTTTGTATTTTATGTTCACTGTCTTTCCGTCTTCCATCTTTCCCTTACTTCCTTCCTCTACCTATCCTCTCCTTCATTCATCCACCTCCCCTTCTTTCTTGTGCCCTTTAACCCTCATGATATTATAACTGTAGCTTTACTTCCTCATTGTTTGGGGTCCTACTATGAGACCTCTTACAAACAAACTGTTATAAAACTGCAATAAGAGAAATCCAAACAGACTTATTTCAATCACTGATGAAGAGCAGGTGAAAGTTGTATTGTATGTAACCATGTTTTACAGATGGGAATTTTCTGTAGTGGATCACTGTTTCAAATCATGTTTATAGGCAAAGAGACTGTCCTCCTGTAAAAAACCAGTCCATAGGTTGTCTGTGCAGCAGGTTATTATGACCCAGAAGTATTAACCATGACTGTTCGTTGTTATTATTGTAACCATGACAACAAAGATCCTATAATGTGGAAGAAGTACTTATTTTAATCCCAAATCATCATCTTATCCTAACCCAAATTAAGTCATCAGAATTGTTACAGTACTACGACGACGTAGTAAGGTACAGTTCGCTTGTTTATTATTGTAACCATGACAAGTACACCTGCCGCTTTTTCAAGAAACACTTCTATTGGTCGTAAAAGAGGGTTGAAGGACTGGTTGTAATTCTTAGGCTGTAATGTACTCGTCATGGAATCTAACCAAGTACTTTTAAGTACTGTACTTACTTGCAGTTTTAAGACACTTGTTGTTAACTTTATTTTTTCCATTTTATGTTTTTTTTTCTTCATATTTCTACTTCTCGGTAAATCAAACTTTTACTGCACTACATTTATCAGTCATAGTTGCAGTTACATGTACTCAGCTGGAAGACACTTTTATCCAAAGCGACTTACAAGTTATTCAACAGATTAGGATTTTTTTTGTGGTAGACTAAGTTATAATCTACGACAATAAAACTAGCTCCACTTTGACTAACTACATTAAAAGGCAATTTTTTTGCAGGCTAAATTCAGGCTAATAAGCTAGTTGTGCTGTTTTGCTAATTTTACTTATGTAAATGAGTGAAACATGTTCCTCCAGTATCAAGCAAATAGAACAGTGTTAAGAATGTGTTTTAATTTGTCCCATTGTGCCCGCCTCCTTGTAATTTACTTTAACCAGCTATGCACCATTTAGAAGCAGCAGCTATAAACATTTAGCCAGTGAACGGTTTACAACACACATCATGTGGCTGTAACAGTTTGTTAGTTCAAAGTCAAAGTCAAAGTAGCTTTATTGTCAATTTCTTCACATGTTAAGACATACAAAGGAATCGAAAGGACGTTTCCCACTTAGTTACACTGATAACTCCTCCTGTGGACACCCACTGGTGTATGACAACATCTAGAACTACACTATAGTGAGTGAAATATTTATATAGTGCTTATGAATGCTGAATGGGAGTTAAAGTGATCCCTCACACTTCACTTTTCTTTCATTTGTCTCCTCCGCCCTTCCCTCCATCCTTGCCCCTCTCTTTCACTCCTTTCCTCCTTCTGTCTTACTTTGGAATTAATCACATTTCCTTTATCTTTTCCCTTTTAAAATAATCCTCTTCCCTCCTCTTCTCGCTTCATTTTCCTCCCCTTCCCTCCTCCTCCTCCTCTTCCTCCTCCTCCTCCTCCTCCTTTCATGTTAAAGGCTGTTGCTGCTTGTGAGCACGAGGCAAACAGAGATGGTTTTCAAGGAGGAGAGAGGAGCACTGGAGCTCCCCTCCCTGTAGCATATATATATATATATATATATATATATATATATGCACGCACACACACACACACGTGTGTATATATATATATATATATTTATATATGCATACACATATATAATCTGTCAGCGCGCCGATAACGTGTGCGCGCCTTGGAAGTAGAACATGATTCTAATGAGGGGGGTGGGGTGGGGGGGGCTGAGGCGCGCTCACGAGGCTAAGGGGGAACGAGCCAGTCAGCCAGCCAGCCGCGCGCGCATGCTCGAGACAGCAGGTGCCCGAGCCCCCATTGAAGAAAAAAACTAATTTGCATTGCTAATGAGCTCATCTGAGCCTCCTCCCCCTCCATTTTGGGGGGCAAAAAAAATCTTCTAATATGGCGACATGTTTTTATTCGTCTGTACCTTTCCCCATCCTTCCAAAACCAGACAAAAAACATCAACCAAAACCATTCCTAGAGTAGCCCTGCTGTCATTCCAGGAGCTGTGCCGACATTTGGAGGAAAAGATAAAGTCCACCTTCAAATATTATAGAGATTCAAGAGGAGTGAAAACACGGAGCATGAAGAAGGTCACTAGACTTTACTGCTGACTACACCTATTAAATACACACCTGAAGCCACTGCTGCAACATTATAAAAATATATCCTGGCACCTTTTCATTAGGACGTGCTTGTGAGGCGATGGTTTGTGTTCATGGACCGATTTCAACGTGTTTGTCACCGTCAGATTCAGCCAGGGAACAATAGACGGCGGAGAGCGGCGCCGTGGGGAGACGAGGCGGACACACGCTGCACTGGGGGCCCCGAAGACCGACTCATGATCACTTCCGCTGATCAGCCCGTGGGGAGGGATAATAATCATAATGATCAATGGTGATAAAAGAGCAGCGACTGAGGGGGTTCATGGAGGGCGTCCACATCATCATCATCATCATCATCATCAACAACAACAACAACAGTGAGGGGAGCACACAGTGAGATCCTCATGGAGCAGAACAAGCGAAGCGCCAAATTCCCAACAAGCGGACCCCTTGTCTATTGTGGGGGGAGACAGAGGCTGACACACTCCTCCCTTCAGACCTGTGACATCCTCATAGCTGGAACAAGATATTGTAGAAAGAATAATAATGATAATAATAATAATAATAATAATAAATGGTGTGTTCAGTTGTAAACGCTGAGCTCTCACACGCACACGCTGTGATTTCAGTCTGTCGCCATGTGCGTGCGTTTTTACACGCACTTCATCGAAAATGGCTGATACCCTCGCACCCCCTTTTCGCCCCCCCCGTATCATATTCCGGGTTTTATCGCTCTGTTGTTGTGGTTGTGGTCGACGCGCATAAACAACTTCATGCGCCTCCAGATTTTTGGTATAGGCTATTATTCTCCAGACACACACACACGCACACACACGCACACGCACACACACACACACACATGCACACATGCACACGAACAGAAGCAGAAGCAGAGCCACGGCCGGAGCAGCAGGACTCTGTGCTGCTCCTCAACACATACCCCCCCCCCCCCCCCCCCCTTCAGACACCCGGAGCCCCGGTCCGGACCCTGTGAGGGGCCCGGCCGCTCCATCCCGTCTCTGCCACGAGCGGCGGGGCACAGTGCGCGCGGCGTCGCCAAACAACAGCCTGGTGTATTGTCCCCCTCCTCGCGCACAACGGACACCCTCAAAACCATGACAAAAACGAGGACCCCCAGCCAGCACCCCCCCCCCCCCCCCACGTCACCGGGGCCGTTAACAGCAGGGGAATCGCGCGACCTGTAGCCGCCAACTGCAGATCAACGGTTCATTTAAGAAAGAAGAAGAAAGGCAGAGAGACTGCACACAGCAGGGAGAGAGAGAGAGCACAGTCAATCAATCAATCAATCAATCAATAAATACAAGATTCAAACAAACCTCTTCTCGTGCGCGTAAATCCGTTTCCAAGCGCGTGGAGAGAAAGGTAGCTAATAAGCTCGTTGTTGTGCTGCCGAAGCTAAATCCTCCCAGCCATCCTCTCTCTCTCTCTCTCTCTCTCTCTCTCTCACTGTCTGTCTGTCTCTCTCAGCTCCCTTGCGCGTCTGCGTCTCTCTCTCTGTCTCTCTCTCTCTCTCTCTCTCAGCCAATTGTGTGAGATGGAATTGGCGCGAGGGGTCGCGCAGCGGGGCGTTCGCGGGTCCCACACGCACGCGCAGCACACACACACACTCATGCGCTCGCACATGCACACACAGGACGCCTTCTACCTTGCTCACTCCCCTATGGTTGCCCTTAGCAACGATGAAGACCACCGCCAGCCCCGCCCCTCTCTACCCCCCCACCCCCACCCCTAAAATTACCCCCCAGTTAAGGGGCTGAGAGAGAAATGATCTTCCCGGGAGAACAGAGGGTGTGATTTCAGGAGGGTCAATAAAGAAAGAAGGATCCTGAGAGACAGAAGAGAGAGAGTCACAGACTGACAGAAGAGAGAGAGTCACAAACAGAAGAGAGAGAGTCACAGACTGACAGAAGAGAGAGAGTCACAGACAGACAGAAGAGAGAGAGTCACAGACAGACAGAAGAGAGCGAGTCACAGACAGACAGAAGAGAGAGAGTCACAGACAGAAGAGAGAGAGTCACAGACAGACAGAAGAGAGAGAGTCACAGACAGAAGAGAGAGAGTCACAGACTGACAGAAGAGAGAGAGTCACAGACAGACAGAAGAGAGAGAGTCACAGACAGAAGAGAGAGAGTCACAGACAGAAGAGAGAGAGTCACAGACAGACAGAAGAGAGAGAGTCACAGACAGAAGAGAGAGAGTCACAGACAGACAGAAGAGAGCGAGTCACAGACAGAAGGAGCAGAGAGTCACAGACAGAAGAGAGCGAGTCACAGACAGACAGAAGAGAGAGAGTCACAGACAGAAGAGAGAGAGTCACAGACTGACAGAAGAGAAAGAGTCACAGACTGACAGAAGAGAGAGAGTCACAGACAGACAGAAGAGAGCGAGTCACAGACAGACAGAAGAGAGCGAGTCACAGACAGACAGAAGAGAGAGAGTCACAGACAGACAGAAGAGAGAGAGTCACAGACAGACAGAAGAGAGAGAGTCACAGACAGAAGAGAGAGAGTCACAGACTGACAGAAGAGAAAGAGTCACAGACTGACAGAAGAGAGAGAGTCACAGACAGACAGAAGAGAGCGAGTCACAGACAGACAGAAGAGAGAGAGTCACAGACAGACAGAAAAGAGCGAGTCACAGACAGACAGAAGAGAGCGAGTCACAGACAGACAGAAGAGAGCGAGTCCCAGACAGACAGAAGAGAGCGAGTCCCAGACAGAAGAGAGCGAGTCACAGACAGACAGAAGAGAGCGAGTCCCAGACAGAAGAGAGCGAGTCACAGACAGACAGAAGAGAGAGAGTCACAGACAGACAGAAGAGAGAGAGTCACAGACAGAAGAGAGCGAGTCACAGACAGACAGAAGAGAGCGAGTCACAGACAGACAGAAGAGAGAGAGTCACAGACAGACAGAAGAGAGCGAGTCACAGACAGACAGAAGAGAGCGAGTCACAGACAGAAGGAGCAGAGAGTCACAGACAGAAGAGAGCGAGTCACAGACAGACAGAAGAGAGCGAGTCACAGACAGACAGAAGAGAGCGAGTCACAGACAGAAGGAGCAGAGAGTCAGCTCTGGTCTGCGCGCCAACAGCTTACTACTGCTCCATTCATGGCTCAGGCATTGTTTTTTTTACCAGTGTGTGTGTGTGTGTGTGTGTGTGTGTGTGTGTGTGTGTGTGTGTGTGTGTGTGTATGTGAAGGCAAGAGAACAATAGGGGCAAAGCATCAGGGCAGAGAGGAGGGGTGTGAATGGGGAGGGGAACAGAGGGAGGGGGTTTGAGGAGGCACCCCTTCTTTCAAATATGGACCATTCAGACTAAACTGGAAGAAGCTGGAGAGATGGAGAAACTCTGTCCACACTGAGTGGGCTGAGTTTAAGAACGCACACTCTCCTCTCTGTTCTGGCTCCGTCCACACCAGCTCCAGATGTTCACTCTGACTGTGTCCACTCTGCAGCTGGGTCACATCTCAGTCACTTCAGTGGTCCACTTGTGAAGGGCTGCAGCAGCAGAGCGTCTTCATGCAGGATCCTGCAGAACATTCACCTTACAGCTGATGCAAGAGGCCGTGTGTCCTTTATAGAGTGGCTTTCTTATGAGAGACATGGAGATAATATATACATATAATTTTTAATTAACCATAGTCAAGATCGTTCTCTCACTTTAACCAAGCATTTTAGCTGCTCAACCCGACCCATACTCTAACCACATTTTATGTGCCATAGCCAGCACCTTTGTCTTACTCTAACAGTACCACAGTTGACCACAGACACTGCTGAAACCCTGTCACTGAAGGTAATCTGGGCTTCAACACAGTCATGCAGTATTGACATTCCAGCTGGTGATGGGGTTGGTTTTACAGCATATTGAAAACATATTTGCAGCTCATTTATGATTAATGTCATAACAGATACTTGGTGGCTGCTCCTTACTGGTTTTAATTACCAGATGCAGCGAGCTGTCTGATCTTTATTTTGTGGCTGAATTATGCTTATTAAAAAAACTGCCATTCCTCTTCCTGCTTCACAGCCTTCCGAGAAGTGCCACAAACAAACCAGAAAAACTAATTTTATTGTTTGCATATGAAGACAAAGTCAATAATCACTGCAGTGATTGAATATTAAATTAATGTGAACCGACAATAAATATTCATATTTGTATACATTCACTAATTTCATGTGTCAGAGACAGAGTTGCTCAGACAGAAACCAATGTCTCAGGATCACAAACACTGACACCAACCTTAAGAGCAGAAACAGAACCATGTGTGAATGAGACAACTGAAAAGTGAGTGTGTCTGTATTAAAACAAAGTGTATGACAGAGAGCAAGAGAGGACAGAACAGAGTTTGACTCGTCTTTCTGTCCGACCTCTCAGCACGTGTTGGCTGTGACCAACAGTTTCTTTTGTGTGATGACCAATCGCAGACAAAGAAGAAGAGACAACGCTGTTTTCCTGATGTTCTGGTGTTTTAGTCTGGATGAAGGTCTTCATGGAAACCTGAAATTGCTACTGTGAAGGTATGTTCTTTTCTTATGTAAGCTGTGTTTTTTTTTAAAGTGGCACTGGACTAAAGTGTGTGTAGTCACAGAAGTGTGTGTCAGCATTGTCCTCCTGTTTGAACTGAAATCAGAATTAAGTGAGAGGCAGAGAGGAAAACAGAGAGAGAGAGAGAGAGAGAGAGAGAGGCAGAGATGTGTCACTCAGTGTGTCGTCGAGTCTGACGTCTGAATCTGATGATGACTTGACATGACAGCCACCAGTCTCCTTTTCTCCTCCTCCTGTTTCCTCCGCTCTCCTCTCATCCCTCCTTCTGAGGGAAGGAAAGGAAAGAAGGAAAGGGAAAAAAAGGGAAGGAGGACAGGAGAGGAGGAGAGACGGTGAAACAGAAGGATGGTGATGGAGGGGGGGACAGGAAAGCAGGAGCTGACAGTGAGAAAAGAGTTGAGAGAAGAAGAGGGAAGAGCGTTGGACAGTCAGTTTCTCACCTGATATCTTTATATTCTCTGTGTTTGCATGTCTTTACTACACTGACCAAAAAAAACAAAAAGCTTCCTGACTGATGTTTAATGAATGACTGATTAACTAGTCTCTTATCTGACTGACAAAAAATTAGCCAACTAATGTATAGTGTATTTAATCCAAGAAGTAGTTTATTAAAAATGACACAGAGGAGTTGGAATGTATTCAGTAAAATGTGCTGCCCGTTTTCCACATCCTGCACATTAGAGTGGTAGAGATCTACTGATGTCCTAACCCTAACCCTAACTCTGATATCTCAGGAATTCATGTCAGCTGATCAGTTGACATTTTATCATCAATGGTTCACTCTTCCTGCAGGGTCATGGGATGGTCGGTTTGAATACCTGTTTCAGCTGGGGAAAAATATCCCCTGCCCCTGCTCAGCGACTGCTGTCAAGATGCCTTTGAGAGGAGAACCTAACAAAACCCCCAAGAGATTCATTAGAGCCGCTCAGCGACCCACAATAACAGGTTGTTCCTGCTCTGAGGACACCTCCTGTCTGGGAAAAGGTTAAAAACAAATTAAAGCCATTCGGTCTCCACTTTTTAAAGATGACATAAAATCCTCTGCTGGCCAATAAAAAATTCACAGATATGTGAAGGCAAGTTGGGTGAGTCAGTGCATTCTGCTAAGACTCCTCCATATTAAAAAGTGCAGAGAGGAAAATCCTCCAGCTGTAATTCAGCAGCAGGAGTGCTGAGTTAGACTCGTTTCTGCTCCATATCATTGCTGGACTGTCTGCAGATCACTCCATATGCTCACCTAATGAGGCTTTGAGACCCCTCAAAGAAATAGAAAGAAAGAAATAGAAAGTCCCCCCCCCCCCCCCCCTCCCCCCCACACACACACACACACACACTCACACATACACAAACACACACATCCTTGTTTTATTGTATTTGTGGGGGCCCATCATTGGCATAATGCATTCCCCAGCCTCTTACACCCACATTTATCAGAACTGAACACCTGACCCTAACCCTGACTTAGACCTATTCTATCCACAAAACAAAGTCTAACAGCCATTTAAATTTGTGGGGTCCAGCGCTTTGGTCCCCACAAAGCTGTTGGACCCCACAAGTATTGTGGAATAGCAGTTTTTGGACCCCACAAATACAGTAAAACAAGTCCACGCACAAACACAAATAAAAATTGCACATATTAGTTGAATATTATTCTCACATGTAATTGTACATAATATATCACACACAGTAATATATTATTATTATTTCAGCTGTAGCTTCAAAACCATTGGAAACCAGTGAACATTAGGGTGCTTTATGGGAGCAGGGACAAACTGGCTCCATCTCAGTGCTCGACCAGGCTTTGCCGTATTAAAGTGAATGGCTCTTTTGTGTTGGACAAAAAAAAAAAGAAAGTGTGTGAAATGGACGAATAGGTGATGTAAAAGTTTTAGGCTTGGTAAATGAGACTAGAAATGGTAAACTCAGTTGCAACAAATAGGAACTAGAGATGGTACAGGGATTGGAGATCATGTTGAGGTTGGTAAACTGGTTAAAAGGTTTTAAAAATGGGAATTTGCTAATTGAAGCAAATGATGAGTGGTGTTGTGGATAGTAAATTATGCTGGGTTAGTTAAACTGATTAATGGTTTTGGGGAAAGTGAAACAGGTCCATCACCCAGCTGTTGCTCAGAAACTAGCTGCGACCACTGAATTTTTGATCCTGTTTGGGAAAGGAACCATCTCTGCCCTCAGCCATGCTGTGTTGAAACAGTACATAATGATCAGCGAAGAGCTACGTCTCAACTGATTTTCTGTATTTGCACAGGTGAATCTGAACACTTAAAATAATCACCTCATGGACTTTAAGTGAGTGTTTTGTCCAGAATTAGGCCTGGTAGTCTTTCAAGTGGTCATTTCATGCAGGCTGGTAAGTGCTCACAACAAGCTCCATAAGCTGATGAAGTGGTTGATTTAAGGTATTGGCTTGTTTCAATTTCCATACAGTTAGGTTTGTAGAGATTTGAACTGGCGGAACTCATTTGGGGCCAGCCACAGACAAGCAGTAAACTACGCCTGAGAAAATGACTTCAGGGGATAGAAAGTCCCTGAGGTGTTTATATATTTGTAATGATGTTGGTTTGTTGAGGCTGAGGTATTCCTCTGATGTGACCATTTGTTCTGGAAATGTGGGGATTACAAAAACTTGAAAACTGCTGTAGATATTTGCAGTGATCAGTCACATTTGTGTTAATTATTGTGATGGCAGGATTGCAGATACGTGGAAAGACTGAAATCAGAAGAATCAGCAACAGTAAAATAGGTAAACAATGAAGTGTGCGAGACATGTTATCAAGGTAGGAAAGGCTTTAAGCCTGGTCCTGTCAACAGGTGGGCTCTATATGTGGTATGTGTGGCAAAAATGTTTATTCTATCAGTTCATATCTCTACCTGTCCATATGAGTCCATATTCATATTGAGCTTAACAATGCCTTTAAACTTAAAATTTCTTACTGGTATATTCAGAACCGGAAAAACCTGAAAAAACTTTTTGAACTGTAAACATGATTGAAATAAATTTTATAAAAATAAACAAAACTCTTCAGTTTGAAATAATAAAACCCATAAATCTTGCAGCTCAGTTACATTTTTATCAGCTTTAGTGGATCATTTTCATTTCATGTGTTTTAACATTTGAAGAGGCAACAGCAAGTATCTTTTAACACTGACAGAAGCAGATAATAATGTTGTG